>NC_042961.1:18543156-18695656 GCF_901001165.1 Salmo trutta | reverse complement strand
AAGGAGTGGAGACACACAATAGCCTAAGAGTTTGGCTGTAAAGCTGGGCAGCTGGTTGAAGAATGTGGGGCAGGGGGGGATGATGGGGTGCAGGGATTTAGGCATGAGGGTACCCCACCACAAGAATATGTAAGAAAGCTGGACACTTAAAACCTCTAGTAGTGCTGGAGGTAATTGTTTCCATCCTGGTTGCCAGATTGAAGGGGTAGAGGGTTGCAAGATTAAGGGTAGAGTTGTCATCAGTACCATGGCTGTCAGTAATATATCATTAGTCTTGGCACCAAATACAACTGTACGGTATATTACGCTGACGTAGGATCTCTATTTTGTGTTGGGTCATGTTTTTGGCATGGACATAGATACGCTCCGTTGTTCTCTGCCAATGAAAATGGACATTCTTGGTTCCCCAGTACAACACTCGTTTTTTACCCTTGACCTCTCCAGTAAATACAACAATTTTATAAAGTCTTATAAATATCGTAAATGTCCTAAAATACCACTATACTGTACAAGCTGCTGGTTTAGAATGTGACTGCAATGTAATGTTTTGAGTAAGATGAAATAGATGCAACTGTTGTTATTGCAGTTTCCAAAATTGGAAATTCAATTCAATTATATTGCTTTAATTTGCAGTGATATTGTAAATTGCAGAAAACTTGTGGATGACAGGATCAGCTAATGTGATTACAAAAAGTGCAACTTAAATGTACGATTTGAAATGAAAATGGGACTTTGATGTGCTCACTTAACATTTCATGTACTATATTATGTACTGCGTTATGTTTAAGGTCACACCTTACTAAAGTTTCCTTTCAGAAAATGAAAAGTTAAATACAGACCCCCCCCCCCCCCCCCCCCAAACGGGTTGTACCATTATAGCCTCTTTTACAGGCTTGGCATGTACTGTGTGATGATGATGGAGTCATTGCAAATGCATGTGATTGTATTAAATGATCAACGGCGGCAGCAGCAGTGCAGAAGCTTCTAGATGAGATGATTAGCTCTGTCTTCTAAAGCCCACACACAGGACCCATCAGACCTCCGCACATATTTTATACATTCAACTACAGACCGCTTTTTAAACAGTCTATCATGTGAATGTCAAACTGTGCAATCGCTCTCGCTCGTTCACACACAAACACACACACTTGCTCGCCCCCGTGTGTGTGTGTGTGTGTGTGTGTGTGTGTGTGTGTGTGTGTGTGTGTGAGATAGAGAGAGTGTGTGTGCCCAGAGACAGATGGGTAATAGCCCCATGCTGAATGCAGGCCCTGTGTAACACATAGCCCTGATTGCAGACCTGATTACCTGCCATATGCTATACTGAAGGGTCGAGGGCGGAAAATGGAGACGGTATGCAAACGTTAAAGCAGCTGTTTTTATAGCGCAGTCATTATGCCAACGTGCGGCTCTCACAAATGAAAACGAGCATCGCAGGGAAGGAAAATAATGAAGTCATAAAACGGACGGGTCACGGTGCCTGGTCTCCACTACCTCCACACAGAAGCCCATTGGTTAATAAGAGGGATAAGGGGTGTGCACATGCCTAGGTGGCACAATGGGAGACATTGGTTAAACCACTGGGGGCCTTGTTCTATCAAAATGGGTATTTAGAAGTTTCCAGGGTAAGACTGAACAATGTAGACCTACATCTGCCTTAACTTGTGAGGATCTGAATAACAGTTTTGATTGAATAGCACCCTTGTTTTTTGGGGGGGAGATACAAATTGCTTTGTAGGTGTGCGTGTGTGCGTATGTGTCCCTATGCATGTACTGTTTATGATTATGTTTAGCAGTCTTTTCCCATTATACATGCAATGAACACGGCTAAACTGTAAACCTTGTAAGATTCTGGTCAACTCTCTGAGGCCTTTCACTTATCGTCAAATCAAATCAAATTGTATTTGTCACATGCGCCAAATACAACAGGTGTAAGGGTCCTGTGTGTAGCTGGTGTAGAGAGTCAGGCGCAGGACAGCAGATATGAGTAATCAACGTTCTTTTACTCAAAAAGACAAATATACAAAATCAACATACCGAGCCCACAAAGACAGACCGAATTACAGCAAACAATCACTCACAAACACAACATGGGAAACAGAGGGTTAAATAATAAACAAGTAATTGGTTGAGTGAAGCCAGGTGTGTAAGACAAAGACAGAACAAATGGAAAATGAAAAGTGGATCGGCGGTGACGTCGAGCGTCGAGCGCCGAGCGCCGCCCGAACAAGGAGAGGGACCGACTTCGGCGGAAGTCGTGACAACAGGTGTAGACCTTACAGTGAAATGCTTACTTACGAGCCCCTAACCAACAGTGCAGTTTAAAAAAAATACGGATAAGAATAAGAGATAAAAGTAACAAGTAATTAAAGAAGATCAGTAAAAAATAACAATATATACAGGGGGGTGCCGGTACAGAGTCAATGTGCGGGGGCACCGGTTAGTTGAGGTAGTATGTACATGTAGGTAGAGTTAATTAAAGTGACTATGCATAGATAATAACAGAGAGTGGCAGTGGTGTGGAGAGGGGAAGGGGGGGCAATGTGAATAGTCTGGGTAGCCATTTGACTAGATGTTCAGGAGTCTTATGGCCTGTGGGTAGAAGCTATTAGCCATTATTGACAACCATTCCAATAATAACCTGCTCACTACCTTTTGATCGCAGAAATGAAGCACGCCCTACCTGTATCCTATATGTACAATCTCCAAAGTTCCTAGAAGGTTGGAGTCAATTCCATTTTATTGAAGGACATTCAATTTAATAATTGAATATAGCTTTTTAAATCATTGAATCAAAATGTCCATTCACATCTTGAATTATCTGATTTCAAATGGAATTGTCCCCAACTTTTATTCACAATAAAATTCCCAACCTCCACGAATACACACCAACACTATCACAGATGGTTCTTCTTCCAAGCTGTCAGGAATTCTCTCCCTTCCCAGTGTGTCCGTTCAAAGAGGTTTTTTAACGTAATCTTGAAGGGCCTTTATGGCCTATTTAGTGCACCATGATTCCTTGTGGTCGTGGGATTGTATTTGGGTCAGCTTCAATCCAATTCTCTTTCATTTGGTCTCTCCTCCCGACACTGCGGCCCATCATTAGCTCAGATATAGGTCAGATATAGGTCAGATATAGGTCAGATAGAGGTCAGATAGAGGTCAGATAGAGCTCAGATATAGGTCAGATAGAGGTCAGATAGAGGTCAGATAGAGGTCAGATAGAGGTCAGATATAGGTCAGATATAGGTCAGATATAGGTCAGCCCGGGCATTGTGGAGCTGCACAAGTATTTCCATATTTAAGACATGTTAGTTAAACAGGGATTACTGGAGGTAGGAGCCTTGTTAGTCTCACTTCTCTCTTCCCTCAGTATTCTGAGGAGCTGATATCAGTAGCTCTTGTTAGGATTTAAGAGAGGATGGGGACAATAGCTAGGTTTCCATCCATTTGCCGCAATATTTCATATTTGCACACAAAGAAATATGCACATTTTACTGGGAGCGGTATGTTTCCATCAAACTGGCTTCTTGCGAATAAAAATATGTGCGTAACGATGTAGTGCACATGAACAAAGCACTTTGTCATCTAACTTTTAATTTATTGAATAAAAAACTGATGTTTTATGTGCTTCTATCCCATTTCTAACTCTGTCGATGGTTGGAGCACAACAAGTCTGTGATAAACAGTAAATGTGCCCTCTCTGGTCTTGTGCGCTCTAACAGCTAAGCTACATTAGAACATTATGGATAAAAGCGAGATCAATTTTATGTCAATTGGCAGCCAAGCAACAATCATCATGTCCTCAGCATACAAATAAAGACCCTCAATATTTATTGGAAAGGAGCGTAAAGCTCATCACTGAGCACTTCCCCGTGTTACATCACTTATGTAATCTCTAGCCTAATAAACTATGCATGCTTTCCAAGTCGTAGGAGTAGGACCACACAACACAGCGTCCTGTGACTGCAAGTTTACTGCGACATGGTTATTCTATCAACACATATGCTCAAAAAAGTGTTTCCACTGCAATTTGTAGCGTTATCTATTTCACCGACAAAACATTATCCACCCGTCTAGCGTATTTTGCTCTGTCGTCATTTAGAAAAGTTTACCGACAATTAGGTTGTATCCATCAGGCTGGTCGCACGTGTTTTTTATTCAACCTGTACTTTACTCAGATAAAAATGATTGGATGGAAACATGGTTATTGACTAAAGAACAATTTAAAGTGCTATAATTGGTGTTTAATGTACTGTCGTTTATTTGAAGGAGTGGAACTAACTGGATGACGGAGGCCGCACTCACAGATCAAAATCTGTAAAATGAAGAGGTACGTTTGTGTTTACACTGTTCTCGTAACTGGTTGTTATTTTTCTCCAGTCTCAAAAATAACATTCTTTTAGTGTCTTTTTCAAATACAAAAATTCCATACAGCATACAGGTAACTGCCAAAATAAAGGAAACACTTCAGTAAATGAGGGATGCTGAGTATATTGAAAGAAGCGTCCACACAGGTGCTGTTCCCGAGTTCATTTAAGAAATTAACATCCCATCATGCTTAGGGTCATGTATGAAAATGCCCAGTTGCCCATTGTTTTGGCAACCATGGCTAGAAGAAGAGATCTCAGTGACTTTGAAAGAGGGATCTCAAAGGAGCATAGGGGGTTTAAAGTGTGTGTGTGTGTGTGTGTGTGTGTGTGTGTGTGTGTGTGTGTGTGTGTGTGTGTGTGTGTGTGTGTGTGTGTGTGTGTGTGTGTGTGTGTGTGTGTGTGTGTGTGTGTGTCATTGACCAGATCTCAACCCAATTGAACACTTCTGGATTCTGGAGCGGCACCTGAGACAGCATTTTCCACCATCTTCAACAAAACACTACACTGCGTGCACAATTATTAGGCAAATTGTATTCCTCGGGGTTCATTTTATTGTTGAACAAACACAATGCTCTCAGTCAATCCAAAGTTATTGAACCTCAAACCTGAATGTTTAACAAAGGAAAAGTGAGTTTTGTCTTTCTCAGGGAAATATATAAGTGTGCAGAATTATTAGGCAACTATTAGTGTGCACAATTATTAGGCAACTAAATTACAAAAATAATTTCTCTCAACTCACTTGTTTATTCTCAATTTTTAGAGAAAGTGTAACAGATAAGTAACACAAAATGACAGTTATATAACATTTTTGGCCTTTCAAAAATATTCAGTGACTAATATAGCCACCCTTATTTTCAATAACTGCCATGAGCCTTCCATCCATGGAGTCTGTCAGTTTCTTGATCTGTTCACGATCAATTTTGGCTGAAGCAGCAACCACAGCCTCCCAAATGCTGTTCAAAAAGGTGTATTGTCTTCCATCACTGTAAATCTCACGTTTGAGAAGGGCCCACAAGTTCTCAATAGGATTTAAGTCAGGTGAGGAAGGGGGCCAGGTCATTATTCAGGCATCTTTGAGGCCCTTGCTGGCTAGCCAAGCAGTGGAGTACTTGGATGCATGTGATGGAGCATTGTCCTGCATAAAGATCATGGCCTTCTGGAATGCTGAGGACTTCTTCCTGTACCACTGTTTGATGAAAGAATCTTCCAGAAACTGGCAGTAGGTTTGGGAGTTAAGTTTCAGTCCATCTTCAACCCGAAAAGGTCCAACTACCTCATCCTCAATGATAGCAGCCCATACCAGTACCCCTCCTTCACCTTGCTGGTACCTGACTCAAAGTGGTGCCCTGTGTCCATTACTGATCCAGTCACGGGCCCATCCATTTGGTCCATCAAGAGTCACTTTCATTTCATCTGTCCATAAAACCTTTTGAAAAATCTGTCGTCAGGTATTTCTTTGCCCAATCTTGACGCTTCAACTTGTGAATCTTATTCAGTGGTGGTCTTGTTTCAGCCTTCTTGACCTTGACCATGTCTCTGAGCACTTAACACCTTGTACTTCTGAACACTCCCGGTAGGTTGCAGTTCTGGAATACGGTGGCGCTGGAGGATAATGGGTTCCAGGTAGTTTGACGTTTAATTCTTCTCAAGTCTTCTGCAGTTAATTTGAGCCTTTTCTTCCCCATGCGTTTTTTTTGCGCCCCAGTTGACTATTCGCAACAAAACGTTTGAATGTCCGGTGGTCACACCTCAATAGTTTAGCTATTTAAAGAGTGTCGCATCCGTCTGAAAGGCATTTTACATTTTTGGCTTTTCAGTGTCAGTTAAATTTATTTTTTGGCCCATTTACCTGAGGTAATGAGGCTGCCTAATAATTATGCACACCTTGATATAAGGTGTTATTCACTTTCGCCACACCCTCCGTCATTACACAAATACATATCACCTGAAAATGATAAAATCCAATAAGCGTTCAAGTTTATATGGATTGGAGTTCGAAAATGTGAATAGACACAATGATAAGATCAGAATACTCACTTGCCTAATAATTGTGCACGCAGTGTAAGTGATAGAATTTCTTGTGGAAGAATGGAGTCCCATCCAATAGACTTGCAGACACTTGTAGAATCTATACCAAGGCACCTTGAAGCTTTTCTGGCAGCTCGTGGTGGCCCAACACCCTATTAAGACACTTTATATTGGTGTTTTCTTTATGTACATGTGTCAGCCCTTACAATGTTTTAAAATCAACTCCTGATATTTGCTGTATTTGTACAAAACAAGTTTTAAAATGCATCATGATGAACTCATCAACTAACCTTACTCCAGCATAACAGGCCTCCGTTCTCTTTAACACCCACTCTTAGGCTTGTGTTTAGTATGCACAGGCAGCAAGACTTATTGACAGATTTTTTCCCCTCCAGCAAATTACATGTTTCCAGCTTAATTGTTATTGGAGATTTTATCAGGAGTTTGATGCAGCTCTCACTTGAACCTGTTAACTGCTGACAGTGGTGTGAAGGGGGCAGAGAAAGGAAAGTATGCAAAATAACCCTGTTGTATAATTAATGACCCTTAGAATGGAGGGAGAACTTTTTCTCTCTTTTTTTCTCTCCTCTTTAGGATGGACAGCTGGTGCTATCATGTCTCTTTGACCTCTGCAGGGTGTTGTGTTAAATAGAGATACCGTGTGGTGCATTTATGGGGAATGTGCATAATGCATGTGAAAACGACACACACAAATCAAGTCACATGTTATTTGTCACAAGTGCCGAATATAACGGGTGCAGAGTTAAACAATTATAATAAAAAGAAAAATAGTTAAACACATAATATACACCAGATTGGAGCTATATACAGGGAGTACCAGTACCAGATCAATGTGGAGCTATATACAGGGAGTACCGGTACCAGATCAATGTGGAGCTATATACAGGGAGTACCAGTACTAGATCAATGTGGAGCTATATACAGGGAGTACCAGTACCAGATCAATGTGGAGCTATATGCAGGGAGTACCAGTACCAGATCAATGTGGAGCTATATACAGGGAGTACTAGTACAAGGTCAATGTGGAGCTATATGCAGGGAGTACCAGTATCAGATCAATGTGGAGCTATATACAGGGAGTACCAGTACCAGATCAATGTGGAGCTATATACAGGGAGTACCAGTACCAGATCAATGTGGAGCTATATACAGGGAGTACCAGTACCAGATCAATGTGGAGCTATATGCAGGGAGTACCAGTACCAGATCACTGTGGAGCTATATACAGGGAGTACCAGTACCAGATCACTATGCAGTGTACGATGTATTTCAAATCAAATCAAATTGTATTAGTCACATGCGCCGAATACAACAGGTGTAGGGAAATGCTTACTTATGAGCCCCTCACCAACAATGCAGTTAAAAAAAAATACAGATAAGAATAAGAGATAAAAGTAACAAGTAATTAAAGAGCTGCAGTAAAATAACAATAGCGAGACTATATACAGAGTCAATGTGCGGGGGCACCGGGTATTTGAGGTAGTATGTACATATAGGTAGAGTTATTAAAGTGACTATGCATAGATGATAACAACAGAGAGTAGTGGGGGGGGGGGCAATGCAAATAGTCTGGGTAGCCATTTGATTAGCTGTTCAGGAGTCTTATGGCTTGGGGGTAGAAGCTGTTTAGAAGCCTCTTGGACCTAGACTTGGTGCTCCGGTACCGCTTGCCGTGCGGTAGCAAAGAGAACAGTCTATGACCAGGGTGGTTGGAGTCTTTCACAATTTTTAGGGCCTTCCTCTGACACCGCCTGATACAGAGGTCCTGGATGGCAGGAAGCTTGGCTCCAGTGATGTACTGGGCCGATCGCACTACACTCTGTAGTGCCTTGCGGTCGGAGGCCGAGCAGTTGCCATACCAGGCAGCGATGCAACCAGTCAGGATGCTCTCGATGGTGCAGCTGTAGAACCTTTTGAGGATCTGAGGACCCATGCCAAATCTTTTCAGTATCCTGAGGGGGAATAGGTTTTGTCGTGCCCTCTTCACTACTTTCTTGGTGTGCTTGGACCATGTTAGTTTGTTGGTGATGTGGACATCAAGGAACTTGACGCTCTCACCCTGCTCCACTGCAGCCCCGTTGATGTGAATGGGGGCATGCTCGGTCCTCTTTTTCCTGTCGTCCACAATCATCTCCTTTGTCTTGATCAGAAGTTGTTGTCCTGGCACCACACGGCCAGGTCTCTGACCTCCTCCCTATAGGCTGTCATCGTCATTGTCAGTGATCAGGCCTACCACTGTTGTGTCATCGGCAAATTTAATGATGGTGTTGGAGTCGTGCCTGGCCGTGCCATCATGAGTGAACAGGGAGTACAGGAGGGGACTGAGCACGCACCCCTGAGGGGCCCCTTGGATGAGGATCAGCGTGGTGGATGTGTTGTTACCTACCCATAGCACCTGGGGGCGGCCCGTCAGGAAGTCCAGGATCCATTTGCAGAGGGAGGTGTTTAATCCCAGGTTCCTTAGCTTAGTGATGAGCTTTGAGGGCACTATGGTGTTGAACACTGAGCTGTAGTCAATGAATAGCATTCTCACATAGGTGTTCCTTTTGTCCAGGTGGGAAAGGGCAGTGTGGAGTGCAGTAGAGATTGCATCATCTGTGGATCTGTTGGGGCAGTATGCAAATCGGAGTGGGTCTAGGGTTTCTGGGATGATGGTGTTGATGTGAGGTAGATATGTACTGCAAGAGGTACCGGAGAGCCAAGTCTAGGACCAAAGGCTCATTAAGAGCTTCTTCCCCCAAGCCATAAGACTGCTGAACAATTAAGCAAATGGCCACCCGGACTTTCTGGATTGACCCCCCCTCTTGTTTTTACACTGCTGCTACTTGCTGTTTATTATCTATTCATAGTGTCTTTACCCCTACCTACATGTACAAATTACCTCGACTAACCTGTACCCCCACACATTGACTCAATACCGGTACCCCCTGTATATAGCCTCGTTATTGTTATTTTATTGTGTTACTTTTTCATGACATTTTTTTACTTTAGTTTATTTAGTAAATATCTTCTTAACTCTATTTCTTGAACTGCATTGTTGGTTAAGGGCTTGTATGTAAGCATTTCACAGTAAGGTCTACACCTGTTTTCGCCGCATGTGACAAATACATTTGATTTGATTTTGATGAAGGCAGGGTTACGTGACTAGACACACTGATGTCTGAACTTCAGTCAGTCTTCTTTATTTACTGCTCGCTATCTCTCCATTGATGAATCTAAATGGACTTAGATTATCTCTGCCTTATGCAACAGACTCCCTAAAGATAGCAGGGGAAACAACTTTGCCGTAACTCTGCCGTCCCTTAATTCCAAATGGGCCACCCTTTTTAACCCTACACCCCTTATCTTCAGTCTGGGGGCTTTGATGTTCTAACTGTAATCAACCAGTCCAGACGATAGATGTGCCACTGACATCGGGCAATCGGCGGAATCTAAATCGTTACATCTCGCCTGACATTAATGTGGCATTTTTGTCGTGGCAAGGTAAAAAGTGACGCACAGTTCAGGCAGCCATAATTCTTTCAGCCTGAAAATGGCATATTCATATTAGCTGGGAATTAGCTCCTTTAGATGTGGAGGAAATGTGTGCAGGGAAAGTGTGAGAGTCCGCTCTTATCTGTACACGTCTAGGCACAATGTGTCAGGGCCGCTGGTCCCTATTCATGCAGACAGCTATTTACCTAACTCTTTTTGACATTTCAGATAAGCATCTGAACGGAAGCTCACAACTACAGCAGACAGGGTTTGTCAAATAATGAAGGAATTCTACATGTTTACTACTAAAACATCACCCATTTAAATGGGTGTCTGGATTTTTATCAGTCGAGCTATGCTCCTTGCTACTGTTCCCAATGTATATGTGTCAGAGGTTGACTGGGGTTAGGGACATGTCGGTGAGGGGTGTGTGTGTGTGTGTGTGTGTGCGTGTGTGTGCTCAAATGTGTGTGCTACAGTGTACTGTAAAATGATTCACCAACTCTGTCCTTTTTAATATGCCAATATTTTCAGAAGAATTATCTAGGGAAACCGTTTCATATGCTAATACCTTGTATGCAGGGTAAACAGAATATTGACCGCTCGATTGCTACATGTACTGAAGCTCATTGGACAGATTAGGCATCTGTCATTAACTGTACGTGTTGGGTTGTGGCTGGGTGTAAACACAGCAAACAAATGATCCTTGGATTAACACCAACCTTTTATCATTGGTGTAAGAGGATGAACATATCAAAGCTACCACATGAAGGGCTTACCAGCAATATGAAAGGAAAAATCTACTGGAAAGTGGAGAAACATAACAAGATAAAGCAGTCTGTCAATATTTGTATTAGTATTCATAGATTCATGAAGTCAATCAGACACGCAGGATATTGTGTTTGGTAGTGATTTAACCATGGCACAAGGGTAAAATGAGTGGGTAAAAGTGAGTGCCAGAGTATATGCAGAAATTTGGTGATGCACCATTATAGTAAGAAGGGGGATTAACCAAGTCCACACTTCGGGGAGAATGGGACTTGGGTAAACCTGATGCGCTATGGGAGTAATGAGGGTAAAACTGATGCATTGTGGGCTTAATAGTCCCTGGTCCAAACCGAGAGAGAGAGATAAAAGGTAGGAACACAGTGATCTCACACCACCCTGTTTACTGTGTGTGTGTGTGTGTGTGTGTGTGTGTGTGTGTGTGTGTGTGTGTGTGTCTGACAGTCCCTTCAGATTACACATCCCGAGTTCTGGGCTAAAAGGCCAGCGTGCCTTATCTGCTCCTAGAAAGCCTTCTGCACCCTGTGTGTGTGTGTGACCGTGTGTGACTGCATGTGCCACCATGGTGTGCATGCAAATATCCTCTCCTTTGTGTCACACACGTACCATCCGTCTCCCTCAAGCAGTGAGGAACGCACACGCCAAACCATAGCATATTTAGTCTGCATTTACTGTATTTTTTCTCGGGTGTCATTAATTGTTTAATTAATTGTTCCCAATATAACAATTGAGTCATTTAATAAGGAGAAATGAGATGGCATCACAGAAGAACAGGTATCCAAACTGGCCTAGTGATATGATAAAACTGGCCTCTGGAAAACAGGATTCAAATAACATAACGAAATAGGAATGTTTATCATGCAACACAGTCCTGAGAAAGCATTCCATGTACATCCATGTGTTATAGGGTTATGACCAGTCAGCCATGTAATAGAATAATCACTCTGTCACTCATCCTTTCCTTTCCTCTTTTTTTTGTAACTTTTGTGTCATCTGCCATCCCACCTATACTGCAGTACTGTACTGCATATCATCTACGCTATATGGTATTGTCACCTTGTGAAAATCCTTCTGTTACACATCTTTGTTCGCCTAAATGCCTTTCTATTCTCATCTCTCTAGGTGCACTTTATTTGAATGAACATGTTCTCTCTCCGGGTTCTATTTTAATATACATAACCATTGGTACATCTAAGCACTGGCGGTAGCTCTATGGGCTCGGGGTGTCAGACATGTTTTTGCTATTTTCACAACCTAGAATGATGTATGCAGTGCTGGCGGTGGCTCGAAAGGGCTAGGTTTTGATGAATAAATCAATTGTAGGTGTGTCGAGGCTTGACCCCTTACTGGCCAATCAGAATGTGCTCCATGGCTAAATATGTGGTTTCTTCAAATGTGGTTTCTTCAAGTTGTGTCTTTTATGTATTGCCTTGGAATCAAGTCCAATTACAATGTTAGTGTGCTATAGTTTGATAGCATACAGAAACAAAATAACAAAATGTAGACCTATCCTATCTTTGCTAAGTACTTTAACTTGAACCAGTGGCGATTTTAGCATGTAAACCTTGGTGGGTCAAAAAAATAAATATGTTTAGATGCACGCCAGCAAAACATCTAAAATGGGCATATAAGCAGACAATGAAAGCTTACAATATTCGATGATGACATTTTTCTAAAACAGGGTATAGGCTACATGTGCACCAGCAAGTCAGAACAGTAGGCTAAATTCTGAGGGGGAAAGGGGCCAAATTACTATAGTGAGGCACATGGGCTACTAACAACTTACTACACAACATACACTTAGTATTACTTTCTTAGATACAGTATACATATCTCCCTGGCATAAGACATACTTTATGCATCGGCATACAATACATTTTTGGACTCACCTTGTGCTGTGCTCATTTGTACAGGAACGAGGCGCGTCTGTCCTTCTTGTAGGCAAATTTTGTCATCAAACTTTGTTATCAAAGTCTGACATTCTCTGGATTGATGGTGCTTTCAAGACAACTTGGAACTCTGAAAAAAACTAGGTTGAATCATGACATCAGTGATCTTCAGGTCGGAGCTCTAGAAAGAGGCCCGAGTTTCCGACTTGGAATTTCGAGTTGGATGACCGTTCAAAAAGTATTTTACTGAAGTCTGAGATTTCCCAGTTCTGAATTTCCAGTTGTTTTTAATGCGGCAGAAGTCATGCTGGATTGACAGCATGGCCAATGTATTCATGGTGTTGCATGTGAATGTTTATCATTTTAAGCTTGGAAAAGAGACCCTTAAACCCAGACTTGGACCTCTCCACTGAATAGTAGGCTAGTGATTGCTTTGCAACACTTGCAGTTAGCCACTGATTCCTTCCAAACCACTCATTGTGGAATTAGCAATTTCCAACTTGTGTAATGTTTATGTCCAATGGCCGATGAGCACCAATACGTTTTATCTATACTTTCTCTTCATATGACAAGGATTGAAAATGATTTGTCAGTAGATTGTCAACTTGATTCATGATGATGACTGCTTGTCTAGCTTGCTAGCTAAGATTTTGAAAGTATAATGTTGACATGATCAGTCCAATCAAAGCTATGGTAGATATAATGTTATTTGACGTCATTTTATCTGTGGCCAATGGCCTTCATGGATAGGCACTTCTAATGTAAATCAATGGCAACACCCAAAGGGCTTGAATGTCCGAGCTCTCCCTGTAGATTTTGTGGTGACATAGTGTCCCCATGAGTGACAGAACACTGACCCAATCACGGCGCAACTAGAGAACATTACCAATGCCTATGCTCTGTATTTTCTGCTGGCTGCCCCACCACCACAGAAAGCACTGAGCTAGGCTGACACACCTGCATTTTGGAGCTGTCTTACTCAAGAAAGCAAAAAAGAGCCCATGTTTGTATGCGGCTTTATTAACACAATGTAACGATCGTCAAAAGGAGTAGACCAAGGTGCAGCGTGGTACGTGTTCATCTTGAATTTATTTTAACTCAGAACACTTCAACAAAAGAATAAACAATGACAAACGACCGTCACGTCTTGCAGGCTACAACGAGCAGTACAAAAATAAGATCCCACAACTACAGGTGGGGAAGGCTGCCTAAGTATGATTTCTAATCAGAGACAACTATAGACAGCTGCCTCTGATTAGGAACCATACTCGGCTCAACACAAAGAAATAGACACCCCACACCCTGACATAACCACATAGAGAAACAAACCGTCTCTCTCAGGTCAGGGCGTGACACACAATTATTCTTTTTTTGCATTATTTGCAAAATATAAACACAACATGCAACAATTTCTAAGATTTTACAGAGCTACAGTTCATATAAGGAAATCAGTCAATTGAAATAAATTCATTAGGCCCTAATCTGTGGATTTCACATGACTGGGAATACAGACATGCATCTGTTTGTCACAGATACCTTAAAAAAAAAGGTAGGGGCGTGGATCAGAAAACCAGTCAGTATCTGGTGTGACCACCATTTGCCTCATGCAGCACGGCACATCTCCTTTGCATAGAGTTGATCAGGCAGTTGATTGTGGCCCGTGGAATGTTGTCCTACGCCTCTTCAATGGCTGTGCAAAATTAATGGATATTGGCAAGAACTGGAACACGCTGTTGTACACATCGATACAGATCATCCCAAACATGCTCAATGCGTGACATGTCTGGTGAGTATGCAGGGCATTAAAGAACAGGGACATTTTCAGCAGCAGTCCATGAATTATGTACAGATCCTTGCGACATGGGGCCATGCATTATCATGGTGCAACATGAAGTGATGGTGGCGGATGAATGCAGGCCCGGCGCCAGAACGAATCAGTTGGATGGGCAGTTGATTTCCATAGAAGGGCCCGTTTTTTCACAGGACCTCCTATGTGTGCACACCCTTGCACTAATTTTTTAAATGGATGTAATAGTAAAGACCAGGGGCGCAACTTGGGTTTTAGAAGTGGGGGGGGACATAACACTCCAGACTTCCCGACCGCTTGGAGGCGTCCGCGTGGTTCTAAAGCACACCGTTACCTCGTTTTGTATCACATTCCAATGATAAAACTAGGGGGGACAAAAATGCAATTTCAGAATGGGGGGGACATATCCCCCCTCCCATCCCAGTGAAAGTTACGCCCCTGGTAAAGACCATAGGCAGCTCATGAGTTTCAAGTTTGGGGAAGCTTACAATTTCTCATAACATTTCTGCCGATCTGCGTGCCAGTTATGAATACTTATAAATGCACTTTTTCGTGGAACAGTTTCATTTCAATTATAGCACTTCTGTTTTTCAACATCATTGTCAAGTGGATAATCATACAAATCTGAAGTAAAATGATAAAAATCTAAAAGTTAAAATTCAACTATGGTGAGAGCACCAGCCTCTGCCATATGGACACATTGATAAACTGTGGTCCATTACCAGCTAAAGAAATGAGAGCATAGAACTCAGAGATAGCCTATAGGCCAATGCAGCAGTCGGCCTATAACTTTCATCATCAACTAAGTAAATACATAGGCCTAAAGCTGGCAAATAAAAAGTGTGGAAAATATATCCTGATTAAAATTCTGTTTCTTTCAATCACATTAATCTCTGTTCTCAGCCTGTCTGCCTACCTTTCTATTTGTCTTGAATTCAGCTATTGCTAGGGAAGTTCAACATTGTATCAAATTATCACAGGTCCGGCCCCGAAGCTGTCGCTAATGAACTTGCAACATTGTATTAACTAGCCTATAACTGGCCCTCAAAGTTTTATGGGCCAGTGAGCTCGGGACAGAATGACGTTTCGACTAGATATATGGAATCATCAGATCATGATATTTTGCTCCGTCACACCGAGGATTGGTGATTATCGAGGCCGGGAGTGTTAGAAAGATTTTTCAAATACTGAGGAACTATCAAATCAAAATCAAATTTTATCGGTCACATACACGTGTTTAGCAGATGTTATTGCGGGTGTAGCAAAATGCTTGTTCTTCTAGTTCCGACAGTGCAGCAATATCCAACAAGTAATATCTAACAATTTTACAATTTATACCATGTACACACAAATCTACGTTAAAGGAATGGAATTAACATAATATAAATATATGGACGAGCAATGTCAGAGCGCCATAGACTAAGATACAGTAGAATAGTATAGAATACAGTATATACAGTTGAAGTCAGAAGTTTACATACACTTAGGTTGGAGTCATTAAAACTCATTTTTCAACCACTCCACACATTTCTTGTTAACAAACTATAGTTTTGGCAAGTTGTCAGGACATCTACTTTGTGCATGACACAAGTAAGTTTTCCAACAATTGTTTACAGACAGATTATTTCACTTATAATTCACTGTATCACAATTCCAGTGGGTCAGAAGTTTACATACACTAAGTTAACTGTGCATTTAAACAGCTTGGAAAATTCCAGAAAATTATGTCAAGCTTCTGATAGGCTAATTGACATAATTTGAGTCAGTTGGAGGAGTGCCTGTGGATGTATTTCAAGGCCTACCTTCAAACTCACTGTCTCTTTGCTTGACATCATGGGAAAATCAAAATAAATCAGCCAAGACCTCAGAAAAAAATATGTGGACCTCCACAAGTCTGGTTCATCCTTGGGAGCAATTTCCAAACGCCTGAAGGTACCACGTTCACCTGTATAAACAATAGTACGCAAGTATAAACAACATGGGACCACGCAGCCATCATACTGCTCAGGAAGGAGACGCGTTCTGTCTCCTAGACATGAACGTACTTTGGTGTAAAAAGTGCAAATCAATCCCAGAACAACAGCAAAGGACCCTGTGAAGGAGACAAAGATCATCCTCTGGTCTGATGAAACAAAAATAAAACTGTTTTGCCATAGTGACCATCGTTACATTTGGAGGAAAAGGGGGGAGGCTTGCAAGCCGAAGAACACCATCCCAACTGTGAAGCACGGGGTAGCAGCATCATGTCATGGGGGTGCTTTACTGCAGGAGGGACTGGTGCACTTCACAAAATAGATGGCATCATGAGGCAGGAAATTATGTGGATATATTGAAGCAACATCTCAAGACATCAGTCAGAAAGTTAAAGCTTGGTCGCAAATGGGTCTTCCAAATGGACATTGACCCCAAGCATACATCCAAAGTTGTGGCAAAATGGCTTAAGGAAAACAAAGTCAAGGTATTGGAGTGGCCATCACAAAGCCCTGACCTCAATTCTATAGAAAGCGTGTGCGAGCAAGGAGGCCTACAAACCTGACTCAGTTACACCAGCTCTGTCAGGAGGAATGGGCCAAAATTCACCCAACGTATTGTGGGAAGCGTGTGGAAAGCTACCCGAAACGTTTGACCCAAGTTAAACAATTTCAAGGCAATGCTACCAAATAGTAATTGAGTGTATGTAAACTTCTGACCCACTGGGAATGTGATGAAAGAAATAAAAGTTTAAATCATTTTCTCTACTATTATTCTGACATTTCACATTCTTAAAATAAAGTGGTGATCCTAACTGACCTAAGACAGGGAATTTTTACTAGGATTGAATGTCAGGAATTGTGAAAAACTGGGTTTAAATGTATTTGGCTAAGGTGTATGTAAACTTTAGACTTCAACTGTACATATGAGATGAGTATTGCAAGATATGTAAATATGATTAAAGTGACATTAAAGTGACTAGTGTTCCATTTATTAAAGTGGCCAATGATTTCTAGTCTGTGTATATAGGCAGAAGCCTCTCTGTGCTAGTGATGGCTATTTAACAGTCTGATGGCCTTGAGATAGAAGCTGTTTTTCAGTCTCTCGGTCCCAGCTTTGATGCACCTGCACTGACCTCACCTTCTGGATGATAGCGGGGTGAACAGGCAGTGGCTCATGTGAATGTTGTCCTTGATGATCTTTTTGGCCTTCCTGTGACTTCGGGTGCTGTAGGTGTCCTGGAGGGCAGGTAGTTTGCCCCCGGTGATGCGTTGTGCAGACCGCACCACCCTCTGGAGAGCCATTGGTGTCTGCGACATGGCCGTTTTTCCTTTTGTCGTCCGTGATTTTCTGTAGACGCTGAATTGAATTGCGACTCCACTTTGTCTCTATACTGACATTTTGCCTGTTTGATTGCCTTGTGGAGCGAATGACTAATCTGTTTGTATTCTGCCATATTCCCAGTCACCTTGCCATGTTTAAATGCGATGGTTCGCACTTTCAGTTTTGTGCGAATGCTGCCTTCTATCCACGGTTTCTGGTTAGGGTAGGTTTTAATAGTCACAGTGGGTACAACATCTCCTATACACTTCCTGATAAACTCAGTCACAGTCTCAGTGTATTCGTCAATATTATTCTCTGAAGCCACCCGGAACATATCCCAGTCTGCATAATCAAAACACATCAGTCACAATGGATATAAAAACAAATATATACAGTACCAGTCAAAAGTTTGGACACACCTCATTCAAGGGTTTGTCTTAATTTGTACTATTTTCTACATTGTAGAATAGTAGTGAAGACATTAGAACTATGAAATATTACATATGGAATCCTGTAGTAACCAAAAAAGTGTTAAACAAATCAAAATATATTTTATATTTGAGATTCTTCAAGGTAGCCACCCTTTGCCTTGATTACAGCTTTGCACTCTCTTGGCATTCCCTCAACCAGCTTTATGAAGTAGTCACCTGGAATGCTTTTCAATGAACAGGTGTGCCCTGTTAAAAGTTAATTTGTGGAATTTCTTTCCTTCTTAATGCGTTTGAGCCACTCAGTTGTGTTGTGACAAGGTAGGGGTGGTATACAGAAGATTTTGGCAAAAGACTAAGTTCATATCATGTCAAGAACAGCTCAAGTAAGCAAAGAGAAATGACAGTCCTTCAGTACTTTAAGAAATGAAGGTCAGTCAATCCGGAAAATGTTCAGAACTTTGAATGTTTCTTCAAGCGCAGTCGCAAAAACCATCAAGTGCTATGATGAAACTGGCTCTTGTGAGGACCACCACAGGAAAGGAAGACCCAGAGTTACCTCTGCTGCAGAGGACAAGTTCATTAGAAATTGCAGCCCAAATAAATGCTTCACAGAGTTCAAGTAACAGACACATCTCAACATCAACTATTCAGAGGAGACTGTGTGAATCAGGGCTTCATGGTCGAATTGCTGAAAAGAAACCACTACTAAAGGTCAGCAGTAAGAAGAAGAGACTTCCTTGGACCAAGAAACATGGGCAATGGACATTAGACTGGTGGACATCTGTCCTTTGGTCTGATGAGTCCAAATTTGAGATTTTTGGTTCCAACCGCCGTCTCTTTGTGAGATGCAGAGTAGGTGAACAGATAATTTCCGCATGTGTGGTTCCCACCTATAAGCATGGAGGAGGAGGTGTAATGGTGTGGGGGTGCTTTGCTGGTGACACTGTCTGTGATTTATTTATAATTCAACGCACACTTAACCAGCATGGCTACCACAGCATTCTGCAGCGATACGCCATCCCATCTGGTTTGCGCTTAGTGGGACTATCATTTGTTTTTCAACAGGACAATGACCCAAAACACCTCCAGGCTGTGTAAGGGCTATTTGACCAAGAAGGAGAGTGATGGAGTGCTGCATCAGATGACCTGGCCTCCACAATCACCCGACCTCAACCCAATTGAGATGGTTTGGGATGAGTTGGATCACATAGTGAAGGAAAAGCAGCCAACAAGTGCTCCGCATATGTGGGAAGTCCTTCAAGACTGTTGGAAAAGCATTCCAGGTGAAGCTAGTTGAGAGAATGGCAAGAATGTTCAGAGCTGTCATCAAGGATTTAAAAAAAAAAAAAAATATTTCACCTTTATTTAACCAGGTAGGCAAGTTGAGAACAAGTTCTCATTTACAATTGCGACCTGGCCAAGATAAAGCAAAGCAGTTCGACACATACAACAACACAGAGTTACACATGGAGTAAAACAAACATACAGTCAATAATATAGTAGAAAAATAAGTCTATATACAATGTGAGCAAATGAGGTGAGATAAGGGAGGTAAAGACAAAGACCATGGTGGCGAAGTACATACAATATAGCAAGTAAAACACTGGAATGGTAGATTTGTAGTGGAAGAAAGTGCAAAGTAGAAACAGAAATAATGGGGTGCAAAGGAGCTAAATAAATAAATACAGTAGGGGAAGAGGTAGTTGTTTGGGCTAAATTATAGATGGGCTATGTATAGGTGCAGTGATCTGTGAGCTTTTCTGACAGCTGGTGCTTAAATCTAGTGAGGGAGATAAGTGTTTCCAGTTTCAGAGATTTTTGTAGTTCGTTCCAGTCATTGGCAGCAGAGAACTGGAAGGAGAGACGGCCAAAGGAGGAATTGGCTTTGGGGGTGACCAGAGAGATATACCTGCTGGAGTGCGTGCTACAGGTGGGTGCTGCTATGGTGACCAGTGAGCTGAGATAAGGGGGGACTTTACCTAGCAGGGTCTTGTAGATGACCTGGAGCCAGTGGGTTTGGCGACAAGTATGAAGCGAGGGCCAACCAACGAGAGCATACAGGTTGCAGTGGTGGGTAGTATATGGGGCTTAGGGTGGCTACTTTGAAGAACCTCAAATATAAAAAATATTTAGATTTTTTTAACACTTTTTTGGTTACTACATGATTCCATATGTGCTATTTCATAGTTTTGATGTCTTCACTATTATTCTACAATGCGGAAAATAGTAAAAATAAAGAAAAACCTAGAATGAGTAGGTGTGTCCAAACTTTTGAGTGGTACGGTATATACAATTTTGTGATATCCAATTGGTAGTTATAGTCTTGTCCCATCACTGCACTTCCCCTATGGTCTCGGGAGAGGTGAAGGTCGAGAGCCATGCGTCCTCCTTAACACGACCCTTCCAAGCCGCACTGTTTCTTGACACACTGCTCGCTTAACCCGGAAGTCAGCCATACCAATGTGTTGGAGGAAACACCGTCCATCTGGCGACGGAGTCAGCTTGCATGCGCCCTCCTCGCCACAAGGAGTCGCTAGAGCACAATGGGACAAGGAATTTCTGGTGGGCCAAACCCTCACCTAACCCGGACGACGCTGGGCCGATTGTGCGCCAGCATGGGATAAAGCTCAGGTTCGTAGTGAAGCCTCAAGCACTGCAATGCAGTGCCTTAGACCGCTGCGCCACTCGGGAGGCAAAATAGAATACTTTGTTGACTTGTGTGAGGTGAAGAAAAAACGAGTGGTGTCCATGGTGAGTTAAGACAATCCGAAATAAGTCATTGCCAAATGGGCACTTTTCTGCATTTGCATGGATTGTGGAGACGGACCGTATATTCGCCACACCCCCTACCCCTTCTTCTTGATGCAACATTTTAAATTATACTCTAGACACATTACCTTCACATATATTTTAGATGCATTTCACTGTCAACCGCAACTCAATCAGCTAGACATATTGGCACGTGCACTACCCATATTGCGGTGTTCCCAAACACACTTTTTTAAAAGAAGCTAATGATCCTATGGCTAAGTCATGCTCCCTGTTGAAGTATTTTTAATGATTTTATTTAGACAGGAGTAATTATATAATTTTTGCCAAACATCAATTTGCTTTAGGGCAATCCAGCATCCTAACAGTGCACTGTGCATCCGCCAACTTTCCTTTCCAATTCGCAAGAGGCTGAAACCAGGCCCCCTAAGGCCCGTTCGCCCCTGGATGAATAGCATGACAATGGGCCTCAGGATCCCGTCACGATATCTCTGTGCATTCAAATTGCTATCGATAAAATGCAATGTGTTCGTTGTCGGTAGCTTATTCCTGCCCATACTATTACCCCACCACCATGGGGCGCTCTATTCACAACATTGACATCAGCAAAACACTAATCCCACAGGGGCCAAACATCCTGTCTGCCGTTTGCCCTGTACAGTTGAAATCGGGATTCATCAGTGAAGAGCACATTTCTCTGCTGAGCATTTGCCCACTGAAGTCGCTTATGACGCCGACCTGCAGTCAGGTCAAGACCCTGGTGAGGATGACAAGCAAGCAGTTGAGCTTCCCTGAGACGGTTTCTGACAGTTTGTGCAGAAATTCTTTGTTTGTGCAAACTCACAGTTTCATCAGCTGTCTGGGTGGCTGGTCTCATATAATCCAGCAGGTGAAGAAGCCAGATGTGGAAGTCCTGGGCTGGCATGGTTACACGTGATCTGTTGTTGTGAGGCCTGTTGGATGTACCGCCAAATTCTCTATAATGACATTGGAGGCAGCTTATGGTAGACAAAATTAACATGTAATTATTTGGCAACAGCTCTGGTGGACATTCCTGCAGTCAGTATGCCAATTGCATGCTCCTTCAAAAATGGAGATATCTGTGGTATTGTGTTTGGTGACAAAACTTCACACTTTAGTGTGGACTTTTATTGTCCCCAGCACAAGGTGCACCTGTGTAATGATCATGCTGTTTAATCAGCTTCTTGATATGCCATGGTGGATGGATTATCTTGGCAAAGCTCACTAACAGGGATGTAAAGAAAATTGTGGACAAAACTTGAGAGAAATAAGCTGTTTGTGCATATGGAACATTTCTAGGATCTTTTATCTCAGCTCATGAAACATGGGACCAACACTTTACATGTTGCGTTTATATTTCTTTCTGATATAGGGTCCTACTGCATTATGGCTGAGAGCATGGGCATGCCAAACATTGTCAATAATTAAGATGAAAGTCATTATTGTTAAGGCCTGAAAAGAGAGTGAATAATTTTAATCAACTTCTGTGTCTAAATACACTTACAGACACCATAATTGCTCCCCGTGTGGGTTTTATGCACTTCCAAACTTTTGACAGTAGCTGGACAAAGATCCAATATAAAGAGAAAGGGAGAAAGTCCAGTCACTGTTGTACTGCTCCCAAATGTAATGTTTTATGAACATAATCTGAACCGTTTTACAGATCAGATTGCATTCACACTTATCAAGAAGTTGCATTGCATGCGTGCCATGGACGTTCTCACCATGAAACCAGCAATCTGGGTTTTTTTTAACAACAAGAACGCTAAATAAATGTAATGATATCATAAAATCACCAGGATAAAAAAGACTACACATTGTTGTTGAACCAGCCTTCATTATAGTAGGCCTAGGGTAAGTAGGCCTAGGGTAAATAGGCCTAGGGTAAGTAGGCCTAGGGTAAGGGTAGCCTGTCGAGGGGTAGGGTTTTGAACATATGAAACGGAAAGCAAGCAATTGTTACAGGAAAATACTTTATAAATACGAGGTACAATGGTATTCACTGAGGTTTTCATCTCTCGTTTCATGTTCGGCATGGACACGTTTAGCCTATATCATGGAGGGGGTTTTACGCACATCCAAAATGAGAGCTGCATGGCTAAAATAATGTAGGCCTGCCTACAATATATATTGTAGATTAAAAGGTAATGTCCGCTCTCTGTTTTGCTCCTCTCAAACTTGATCTTCTAAAAAAGCTTCAGTGATTAAGATTTATTTCCAAGCGGTCTCACGAGCCAAACCCTTTATCGACAGTCTTGACTACTTCTCGATTGCATTGGGCATGACGAAGAAATAAGCCTTCATTGAAAGGAGGGCAGCCAGAGTTACCAGACCACATTAGAAGATGAAAATATTTGTTTTTTGGCGATGGCATTATGGGATAGCTAGCAACTTCTAAACAATTACCCATTCCCAAGTGAGTACTATGTTAATAGTAATATTAAATAATACACATTGGCTGTTAAGCCAATTATATTATATGACTGTTGCTTCCCATTTCAATTTATTGTGATGGTAATGACGTTTGTTTTTGATGATAATTATTAGGTGGAGGTCGCTGGCTTCAATGGCATCTTCAGCCTAGCCTAGCCAAGCTTTCTCTGCAGTGTAAGCTAGCTTGATTTGCTATAAAGTTAGAGAAACAAGTTGAGCAAAAAGTAACTAAACAAAACATGTTTTATTATCACCTGAAATAATACTGTATATTTATCCTGTCTTGAATGAAAATGTCATATTTTGCAATCTTCCAAAATAATTGTGATCTCAGGCTCTCCACCATTTTGTGTTACAAACGCTACACATATCCGTTCCGTAGCGGGGCAAGACTCCGTGAAGATGTCATACAGAGCACGACTTTTGTTCCATGCTCATATGGGCTGTGTGCGTCACGGCTGGATATTCTGCGTTTCCGCTGTCAAAATGAATGTCATAACCAACCACGTTACCTCTAACACCAGCCTTTGGTTGGTCTTAAATATCCCTACCAGCGCTGCCTGAAATGAGCCCTTTAGATCACGTATTTCCACCCCTCCCATCTGAGCACAAGTGAGCTGATATAAGACAAGTACATTTCCAATTCTTGTGCAACAGTTACAAAATAGCAGAGCGCTGGCTATAACAGGTCGAAATTGCCAACGACCGTGCGTTTGACACTAGCGCCGCCTTAACGCCAGACGAAAACAAAACCCTCCTTATTCTGGAGCTTCTGTCGTAGTTGTGATCAGTAAACGTTGTCTCTAGTAGCTCTGTTTATTTGCTGGGGGGATGTTGACTGAATTGAGTTGACTGAGTCATTTATTATCTTAGGCCTTGTTTAAATATGCATGGCGACTCCCACCCCTCTTAATCATTCAGATTGCTCTGGCAAAAAAAACGAAGAAAAAACGTGATCGATGTAATGTAAACACACTCTCTCTCTCTCTCTCTGTCTTTCTCTCTCTCTCTCTCTCTCTCTCTCGCTCTCTCTCTCTCTCTCTCCCCCACTTTAAACACTCACAACGTCATTATACTATACAATAAGCCCAGCCTGTGTGTGCACTGTGCATGTATGCATATGAAATAACCCTCCTCCCCATCTTCATTTTATTCCTTTATTTTTTTCATATGTATACTTACCCACTCTCGTGGCATATTTTCAATCATTATTAGAATGCAGGCAGCTCAAGGCTCTGAGCCCTAACCCCCGGTATGTTTGGTGTGTGATAAAAGGTGAAAGCGCTATCAATCTTTATTGTCTGTCCCGCGCACTGTAATTGCATTCAATAGTCCACTGATTCTCTTGTCTGCGCTAATGTCGGGGAGCAGTGAGGAGCCAGATGCTTGGACTAGATCACACAGGCACACACTCATGTGCACACACACACTCAAACACAGACATGCGCACACACCCACACATGCACACAGACATTATCTCACACGCCACACACAGACACTTACACACACCTACGGTCTACTCCTCCAAGCCTGGCAGCAGCACTCGCTAGCTCAGCCCCGTTGATAAATTGTTGACAATATAGATTGTGAGAGTGTATATAGGAGAAGATTCATACCTTGTCGGAGTGCCTTGCAACGGTGATGTCACAGAGAGGGCAGGTCATGTATTATTCAAATTCGGCAAGGGGGACTGGAGGAGTGCCAAGAACCCGATTGGATCTCAATGAATAGTAAAGAGGGAGAGACAGGGTGGTGTTTTCATATTTCAGACGTGAGCCTATTCTATTTAAACCAAAGTATTACATGGCATTTGAAAATATATATCTGTGTCTGTGGCTTGCTCTCACCTGTTAATGTTATTTTGGGATGGTTTGTGTGTGTGAGTGTGTGTGTGTTTGTGTCCGTGCATCATGCATGCTTGCGTACATGTGCAGGGTGTGTTTGTGTGTACGTGTGTTAGGGGATTATTCCTTATTGCCATACAACACAATGCAAAGGAGTGCATATTGCAGACTAGCTTCTATTGCTTTGCCTCTCACCTAGGCTGACTTGATAGGGCATATACAGAACATGTGGAGCTATAAGTAATGGCTTTGTGTTTTCTGTCATACACGAACAGACAGTGGATACAAAGCAACGGACCAGGGAATATGAAAAACCTCACCTTTCCAAGAGCTGTGTGGGTATTTGTGACCTATACATGATATTCTGGTTTCTTTGCTAGCATCCTGCAGGATTTGTAAGACACAATTTCTATTCCTAGGTCATGTTATTGAAGCGTTTTCTTTTCTGTATCATCGTTCACTGTGTTTTGTTGGCTAATTATCATTAGCATTAACAGTGTTCTTTTCAATGTGCTACTGTATTAAGTGGGCCAACTAACAAGTGGCTATCTAACATCAACTCACTGTTGAATGAATGCAACTGAGTTGAAATGGTCAGGTTTTTGCTGCTATAAACTACAAAAGTAGTTTAAATGTATTTGAAGGTGGATATTTGTGTTCGTGCATGTTTGAGTGCGTGTGCATAAGGCATACAGTATGTTTCTGCACCTATATTCACATTTATACACGTGGTTCTGTCCTGTCTTGTAATATATATATATATATATGTGGTAATACATCCCTGAAAATCAAAGGAAATTACCTCGATACGCAGAGTTTAGCATGTTTTTAACCAGCCGAATGGCTTTGTATGGAGATTCCCCAGGGCCTGTACCGCCTCTCCTCGGAACGCCATGCCGGATAAGGGCAGTAATTCCCACTTTTAGGATTCCATTAATCTCGTTGTTCCACGGTTCCTGACACAGGGGAGAGGGCTGTTTTGCATATCGCTTTCCCAAGATGGCCGGCTGTTTACATGATAGCCTCCAGGTTGAATCTGATCATCAAGCTACCTCTCTGTACTTCCATGCATATAGAGAAAGAAGATGTTTTACTGGGGGGAAGTGGATTTATTGATGTAATATTGAATATTATTGCTCAGCCAAGAATTAGAATATGGGTATCTAATACATTGATATACAGTGAGGGAAAAAAGTATTTGATCCCCTGCTGATTTTGTACGTTTCCCCACTGACAAAGAAATGATCAGTCTATAATTATAATGGTAGGTTTATTTGAACAGTGAGAGACAGAATAACAACAAAAAAATCCAGAAAAACGCATGTCAAAAATGTTATTAAATTATTTGCATTTTAATGAGGGAAATAAGTATTTGACCCCTCTGCAAAACATGACTTAGTACTTGGTGGCAAAACCCTGTTGGCAATCACAGAGGTCAGACGTTTCTTGTAGTTGGCCACCAGGTTTGCACACATCTCAGGCGGGATTTTGTCCCACTCCTCTTTGCAGATCTTCTCCAAGTGATTAAGGTTTTGAGGCTGATGTTTGGCAACTCAAACCTTCAGCTCCCTCCACAGATTTTCTATAGGATTAAGGTCTGGAGACTGGCTAGGCCACTCCAGGACCTTAATGTGCTTCTTCTTGAGCCACTCCTTTGTTGCCTTGGCCGTGTGTTTTGGGTCATTGTCATGCTGGAATACCCATCCACGACCCATTTTCAATGCCCTGGCTGAAGGAAGGAGGTTCTCACCCAAGATTTGACGGTACATGGCCCCGTCCATCGTCCTTTTGATGCGGTGAAGTTGTCCTGTCCCCTTAGCAGAAAAACACCCCCAAAGCATAATGTTTCCACCTCCATGTTTGACGGTGGGGATGGTGTTCTTGGGGTCATAGGCAGCATTCCTCCTCCTCCAAAAACGGCGAGTTGAGTTGATGCCAAAGAGCTCCATTTTGGTCTCATCTGACCACAACACTTTCACCCAGTTGTCCTCTGAATCATTCAGATGTTCATTGGCAAACTTCAGACGGGCATGTATATGTGCTTTCTTGAGCAGGGGGACCTTGCGGGCGCTGCAGGATTTCAGTCCTTCACGGCGTAGTGTGTTACCAATTGTTTTCTTGGTGACTATGGTCCCAGCTGCCTTGAGATCATTGACAAGAACCTCCCATGTAGTTCTGGGCTGATTCCTCACCGTTCTCATGATCATTCCGACTCCACGAGGTGAGATCTTGCATGGAGCCCCAGGCCGAGGGAGATTGACAGTTCTTTTGTGTTTCTTCCATTTGCGAATAATCGCACCAACTGTTGTCACCTTCTCACCAAGCTGCTTGGCGATGGTCTTGTAGCCCATTCCAGCCTTGTGTAGGTCTACAATCTTGTCCCTGACATCCTTGGAGAGCTCTTTGGTCTTGGCCATGGTGGAGAGTTTGGAATCTGATTGAGTGATTGCTTCTGTGGACAGGTGTCTTTTATACAGGTAACAAACTGAGATTAGGAGCACTCCCTTTAAGAGTGTGCTCCTAATCTCAGCTTGTTACCTGTATAAAAAGACACCTGGGAGCCAGAAATCTTTCTGATTGAGAGGGGGTCAAATACTTATTTCCCTCATTAAAATGTAAATCAATTTATAACATTTTTGACATCCGTTTTTCTGGATTTTTTTGTCATTATTCTATCTCTCACTGTTCAAATAAACCTACCATTAAAATTATAGACTGATCATTTCTTTGTCAGTGGGCAAACGTACAAAATCAGCAGGGGATCAAATACTTTTTTCCCTCACTGTATTATCCAAACTACTGTTCATCCAAGTATTAGAAATAGGTTCTATACCGTATCATGGTTGTTTTGTACAGTATGTGTCTCTTGGATGATGAAATGATGAGTGTTAGATATGTGTCGTAGATAGTATTATGGTGCGATGTGAAGAAGTAGCACTTGTGAATAGAGCCATTTGTTGATGACCAAATTCTCTTCATAGAGTGACGGGTGACAGAGTAGATAGAAATGTACTGTTATTCATTGCTTGCTGATAGTTAATGGGAACAGTGCCATTTCCTCCACAATTCTGGGGGAAAAAACATTACTCGAGAGTCCTTCATTTTAAATGCAAACCCCATGTAAATGTATCGATAATGAACATTCTCGTAACATTCTCTTAATATCAAATGAACATGATGAATGTGGATGGGGGAGGAGTCAAGTTAGCTGAAGATGGAATAAGTCATATTTTTATTACTCTACTGTTTAGCAGCAGAAGTTGAAACTGTGTGAGGCTGGAATGAGGAGGTGTGTCTCTTCTCTTGTTAAGCGTCTTGGACTCTTTCCTCATTGTCTTTTCATCGTGTTTCTGTCTATGCGTGAGCGCGTCAAGCTGTGTAAATCACAGCTGTGCACTAACACACAGGCAGAAGACAGCGCTGGAGTCGGATATCTGCAGAGGACTCACACATTGACATTTCTGATTGAATATGTTTCTAAGGAGTTAATAAAACACAAACAAACTTCCTGAAGTTAAAAATCATCCCTAAAACGGTGTTTCTCCAGAATCCTTAGAAGGAGGATTTACAGATAATACGAGGTAAGGTTTAAGATAGCTAGACAAGGTGGTTATTTGTTTTGTTGGTGTCAGTCCTGTGCGTAGTACACACGACGACAATTTACATTCCGATCATAATGCGTTGCCAGACAGCTATGCTGAAGTCTTCTATTCGTACACTACACTGTACTATTGTCACACACACACTGCCACACACATACCCTATAACACTGTCAATAAACCGTCTCAGTCACATCCACTCATGTTCTTTGAGTCTGGGAAAACAGTTTAGCTGCCATAAGTGCATTTCATACTTTTTAATTGACATGATGGAATTTTAATTCCTACCACGTCTCGGTTATGTAATGGCAATAAGTGAGTGTCCGACCTCATGTAATGTTGAATTCCTCGCTCTCCATCGCTTCCATAGATAAAGCTTTGCCTAGGCAACACTAGGTTCAAACGTTCAAGTGGAACTGTGCTTTTCCTAAAAAAAAAAAAATGATGGCCTAAGATGTAAAATTAACGGATGTATTTTTGTTTATTCCTCTCTCAAGTACTCTAATCTCTCTCCTGTATAGCTGGGAGCTCCGTTCAATGAATCTATTAGACCGGGCAGATGTTTAATTGTACCTATAGAAATGAGTGCAGGCTACAGCTGCTATGGCGACCCCAGAGAAACGAAAACAAACTCATCCCATAATGACCTATCGCCGATGGATACAGCAGCGTTTACTCTCATTGACTCTGTCCCATATGGCAAATGACAGAGGTGATGAACAGGTGAGGAGAGAGAGGGAGAGAGATGAGAGAGAGGAATAGAGAGGAGAGCTAAATATGGATAAAGAGAAAGTGATACAAACAGATAGAGAGAAAAAGAGACAGTGGAGGTGACATATTAATGGACTCTGATCATCATTAGCTCCCATGTACCATCCGCCACCGCATCGTCTCTTTGCCGGAGGCCATGTTTTCAGACTCGCCGTGTCATGTTTCTGTGAGCGGCTAGCCAACTCCGGTGTGAAAACCTCACACCATTCCATCCGGTGGACGAGCGATTGCACAAGCCCCAAGAATAGCAACAAATTATTCATGGTGAGACATGACAAGTCTCTGTGAATATATGACTTTCTCTCAGACCACAGCTAACTGGCTAGGTTAGAGACATGTTCTGATAAATTAATGTTAGCCAGCGATAGCTAGACTGCTTTGTTTAGAAATGATCTAGCTCTGTGGAGCCCCTGGCCCAGGCAATTCAACAATCAAAAGAAATCAATATCTCTCAATTCTACGGGTCACGTCATCTCATTATACGGCGACGATATCTTACTTTATCGAGACAATGTATCTCAAGGTTTGAAGATCATAGACAAATTCAGCTCCATCTCAAGTTATAAAATACATTGAATCAAATCAGCCCTATTGCTTCTCAAGACCCCAATGGAGGACTCCATTTCTACTTATGGAATTCTAATTGTTTCCCATTTTAAATATTTGGAAAAATATAGATTTCCTTTGTTTGAATAAACCAGTGCCAGAAACTTTAACAGAACACTCAAATAAATGAACTCCGACCTCAGTAGATGGACTAATGTCCCAGTTGCAGAATATCTATTGTCAAAATGAATATATTACCACGGCTACATTTCTGTAGTTCAATGCTTCCCATGGCTCCCCCTTCTGTCTATTGGGATAAAATTCATAGTGCGGTTTCAAAATATATATGGCAAGGTAAACGATCCTGGATAAAATGAACAAACTTGCAAAGAAGGGAAGACGTAGGAGGACTACCCTTACCAAACTTGTATTTCCAGGCATTAGCATTTCGTCCCATTTTAAATTGGTTTAGATATGATTATTCCGCCCCCTGGCTGAGTATATAGAGAAATATGGTGTCTTCTATTGCCCTGGAAGAGGTGGTCTTCACTGATATTTCCCTTAAACAATGTCAACTACGCAAATTTATATTTGGTGCAAAATTGAAGAACAATGTAACTGGGAATCAAAATGTCATGCCCTCACTCCAATATTTCACAATAATGCCTTGCGATATGGAGGGCAGCCTTTTGCATCCCCCCCAATGGTCCAAATGTGGAATCCGTACCCTTGCCCATATCATGGACAGTAATGGTTTGAGAATATTTAAAGATTTGAAAGACACATACAGATTACCAGGCAAATCATTTTTTCTATATTTACTGTTTAGGTCAGCTATGTTGGCCTATGGAATCCCTAGGTAAACCCAACTACTGAACCATCAAATTATGGGATTAAAAATATAACAACATATATCTCTATAATATATAAAACATCATATTCTGAGCTAGCCATTAAAAAAGTATGGTCCGCAGATCTAATTGAATCTGAACAACCCTTTAACTGGAGCTGTCACGACTACTGCCGAGGGCGGTTCCTCTCCCTGTTCGGGTGGCGCTCGGCGGTCGTCGTCACCGGCCTACTAGCTGCCATCGATCCCTTTTTTGTTTTTCTGTTAGTTATGTCTTTATGAGTTACACCTGTTTTCCATTAGTAATTTGTTTTATTATTTAAGCCCGCCTCTCCACCTGTTCTGTGTGCGGGCTTGTTACGTGTTGTCATTTTGTATGTTTTGTGGTACATGTATTTTGGACTTCGGGGTTATTGTTTCGCCCTGTTGTGTTTGGACATATTTCCTCGGTTTTCAGTACTTATTAAATTACATATTGTACCAAACATTTTCCTGCTTCCTGCGCCTGACTCCACACCCACGAAGCCCAAAGTGTTACAGAAGCCCGCACCATAGAAATGGAGTCAGCAGAAGCAGCCACCACCCCTCTACCATCGATGAAGGAACGGGTCCTCCATCACACCGCCGTTCTCCATCGGATTGGGTCAGCCATGGACCAGATGATGGAGAGAATGGATCGATGGGAGAGGAGTGGTCTCCTCCCTTCACCTCCGGTTCACCCGACGAGCTCACCTCCTCCACTCCCTTCCCTGTCTGGATCTGGGGCACTACGTCTTACGCCTCCGAGGGAGTATGATGGAACAGCGGCAAGGTGCCAGGGATTCCTATTACAACTTGAATTATACCTGGCGACCGTGAGGCCGACTCCCTCGGGGGAGGTGAGCGTGAGCCTCCTCATCTCCTGCTTGACGGGCCGAGCATTGGAGTGGGCCAACGCTGTGTGGAATGGACCCGATTCCGCACAAAACAACTACCCTGAGTTCACCCGTTGTTTCAGGGCCGTCTTCGATCATCCCCCGGAAGGAAGAGCGGCGGATGAACGACTGTTTCACCTTAGGCAGGAGATGAGGAGCGCGCAAGATTTTGCCCTAGAATTCCGGACTTTGGCGGCTGGAGCTGGGTGGAACGACAGGGCCCTAATAGATCACTACCGGTGTAGCCTCAGGGAGGACGTCCGCAGGGAGCTAGCGTGTTGGGACACTACACTCTCCCTAGATGAACTGATCGACATGTCTATACGACTGGACAATCTGCTGGCTGCCCGCGGGCGTTCAGAGAGGGTCCTGTCAGTTCCAGCTCCTAGCCTGCCTGCACCCATTCCTATGGAGCTCGGGGGAACTGCGTCAAGGGGAACCAGAGGAGGGCGCCCCTCCTGCACCAATTGTGGTCGACAAGGACACACGGCCGACCGGTGTTGGGGGGGTCCCTCTGGGAATCGAGAGGGCAGGCAGAACACCAGTTGAAGGCGCTGTTCACTGATGTGCCCGTGTTGGCGCACCCGGATCCCTCTTTGCCGTTCATAGTGGAAGTGGACGCATCCGAGGCTGGGGTGGGTGCCGTTCTATCACAGCGCTCGGGTGCGCCACTGAAACTCCACCCCTGCCCTTTCTTTTTTTAAGAAGCTCAGTCCGGCGGAGCGTAACTATGATGTGGGGGACCGTGAGTTGTTAGCTGTGGCTAAAGCTCTGACTGTGTGGAGACATTGGCTTGAGGGGGCTAGACACCCTTTTCTCATCTGGACTGACCGCCGGAACCTGGAGTATATCCGGGCAGCCCGGAGACTGAATCCGCGTTAGGCAAGGTGGGCCATGTTTTTCATCCGATTTCAGTTCAGGATGTCATATAGACCAGGCTCTATGAACACTAAGGCTTACGCGCTGTCCTGCCTCTATGACACTGAGGATAGGCCCATCGATCCTACTCCCATCCTTCCAGCCTCTAACCTGGTAGCACCAGTAGTATGGGAGGTGGACGCGGACATTGAGCGGGCGTTGCAAATGGAGCCTGCGCCTTCAAATTGTCCTACCGGTCGTAAATACGTTCCACTTGGTGTTCGTGATCGATTGATTCGATGGGCTCATACGCTACCCTCGTCGGGTCATCCTGGGGTGGCGAGGACAGTGCAAGGTCTTAGGGGGAGGTACTGGTGGCCCACCTTGGCTAAGGACGTGAGGTTTTATGTCTCTTCCTGTTCGGTATGCGCCCAGAGCAAGGCTCCTAGGCACCTTCCTAGAGGGAAGTTACAACCCCTCCCCGTTCCACAACGGCCGTGGTCTCACCTGTCGGTGGACTTTCTCACCGATCTTCCCCCGTCTCAGGGGAATACCACGGTTCTGGTAGTTGTGGATCGGTTTTCTAAGTCCTGCCGTCTCCTCCCGTTGCTCGGTCTCCCTACGGCCCTACAGACTGCGGAGGCTCTATTCACCCATCTCTTCCAGCATTACGGGGTGCCGGAGGACATCGTCCCATGTATGGAGGGCGTTTATGGAGCGTCTGGGGGTCTCGGTTAGCTTGAATTCCGGTTATCACCCCGAGAGCAATGGGCAGGTGGAGAGAGTGAACCAGGAGGTGGGTAGGTTTCTGCGGTCGTACTGCCAGGACCGGCCAGGTGAGTGGTCGAGGTATTTACCCTGGGCTGAGGTGGCGCAAAATTCACTCCGCCACTCATCCACTAACATGTCGCCTTTCCAGTGTGTGTTAGGCTACCAGCCGGTCCTGGCACCATGGCATCAGAGTCAGACCGAAGCTCCTGCGGTGGAGGATTGGGTACAGCGCTCCAAGGACACCTGGAGATCTGTGGAGGAATCCCTTAAACAAGCAGGAGAAAGGCAAAAGAGGAGCGCTGACCGCCACCGCAGTGAGGCTCCCATATTCGCACCGGGAGACAGGGTCTGGCTCTCGACCCGAAACCTGCCCCTCCGCTTGCACTGCCGGAAGCTGAGTCCGCAGCGTGTAGGGCCCTTCAAAGTCCTGAGGAGAATAAACGAGGTGTGTTATAGATTAAAACTCCCTTCTTATTATCGTATTAACCCCTCGTTTCATGTGTCTCTCCTCAGGCCGGTGGTAGCTGGTCCCCTACAAGACGGTGAGGTGCCGGAGGTCCCTCCGCCCCCTCTGGACATCGAGGGGGGCCCGGCGTATACAGTACGCTCCATTCTGGACTCAAGACGCCGAGTGGGGGGCCTGCAGTACCTCGTGGACTGGGAGGGGTACGGTCCGGAGAAGAGGTGCTGGGTCCCGGTGGGGGACATACTGAATCCATCATTGTATGTTGATTTCCATTGCCTCCATCCGGATCGCCCTGCGCGTCGACCTCGAGGCCGGTGTCGGCGCGCTGTGGGATCCGCGCGTCGGGGGGGCGGGTACTGTCACGACTACTGCCGAGGGCGGTTCCTCTCCCTGTTCGGTTGGCGCTCGGCGGTCGTCGTCACCGGCCTATTAGCCTCCATCAATCCCTTTTTCGTTTTTCTGTTAGTTATGTCTTTATGAGTTACACCTGTTTTCCATTAGTAATTAGTTGTATTATTTAAGTCTGCCTCTCCACCTGTTCTGTGTGCGGGCTTGTTACGTGTTGTCATTTTGTATGTTTTGTGGTACATGTATTTTGGACTTCAGGGTTATTGATTCGCCCTGTTGTGTTTGGACATATTTCCTCGGTTTTCAGTACTTATTAAATTACATATTGTACCAAACATTTTCCTGCTTCCTGCGCCTGACTCCACACCCACGAAGCCCAAAGTGTTACAGGAACAGAATATGGAAAAATATGACCTTGGCATCCCATAATCCGAACAATCAATTAATACATTTTAAGTTTGTTCACAGACTGTATTTAACAGTGGCAGTGGCCTGCAGTTTAATGCTTCTATGGAAAAGTTTGAAAATGTATTTAGAAGTGCATGAATGTAAATATTCAATGCTTCGCATCTATTATGTTACTTAACGATGATAGCTCCTTGAATTTCTCAATCAATCAGAGAAGTTTACTGCTGGCAGGCATAATTGCCGCAAAACAGATGTTGACTCTTAGATGACAATTACCTCACTCTTTCCCAATTCACCAGTGGATACAGTTACTATTAGAAGTTATAACATTAGAATTATCGATAGCAAGAATGAATGGTGCTAGTCAAGGAACAATTGAGGCATGGACGAATACAGTGCCTTCGGAAAGTATTCAGACCCCTTGACTTTTTCCACATTTTGTTATGTTACAGCCTTATTCTAAAATGAATTAAGTAAAACATTTTCCTCATCAATCTACAAACAATTCCCCATAATGACAAAGCGATTTTTTGTTGTTGTTGAAATTTTAGCAAATATATTACAAATAAAAAAACAGTAATTACATAAGTATTCAGACACTTTGCTATGAGACTCGAAATTGAGCTCAGGTGCATCCTGTTTCCACTAATCATCCCAATCAAGTTTCTACAACTTGATTGGGTCCACCTGTGGTAAATTCAATTGATTGGACATGATTTGGAAAAGCACACACCTGTCTATATAAGGTCCCACAGTTGACAGTGCATGTCAGAGTAAAAACCAAGCCATGAGGTCGAAGGAATTGTCTATTGGGCTCCGAGACAGGATTATGTCGAGACACAGATCTGGGGAAGGGTACAAAACAAATTCTGCAGCATTGAAGGTCCCCAAGAACACAGTTTGGAACCCCCAGTTTGGAAGCCCCAAGACTCTTCCTAGATCTGGTTGCCCGGCCAAACTGAGCAATCGGGGGAGAAGGTGTCACGATTGTTATATAAATAATCGGACCAAGGCGCAGCATGAGTAGAGTTCCACATATTTATTACAGTGAAACTTCAAAACAATAAAGAATTAACGAACGTGCAATACCTGGCGCACATAGGCACTCACAAACAATATCCCACAACGCAGGTGGGAAAAGGGACACACTAAGTATGACCCCCAATTAGAGGCAACGATATTCAGCTGCCTCCATTTGGGAACCATACTCACACACCAACATAGAACTATAATAACTAGAAACCCCCCTAGTCACGCTCTGACCTATTACACCATAGAGAACCCCGAGGGCTCTCTATGGTCAGGGCGTGACAGTAACCACCCCCCCCCCCAAAGGTGCGGACTCCGACCGCAAAACCTGAACCTAGATGGGGAGGGTTAGGGTGGGCAACTAGCGTCGGTGGCGGCTCCGGTGCGGGACGTAGCACCCGCTCAGACCACGGATCCGGCCATGAAGCCGGTCTGAACGGCGTGCCCGGACTGGGCACCAGAGCAGAGGAAGGCTCCGGCCATGGAGCGGGACTGGACGCCATGCCTGGACTGGGCACCAGCGCAGAGGAAGGCTCCGGCCATGGAGCGGGACTGGACGCCGTGCCTGGACTGGGCACCGGCGCAGAGGAAGGCTCCGGCCATGGAGCGGGACTGGACGCCGTGCCTGGACTGAGCACCGGCTCAGAGGAAGGCTCCGGCCATGAAGCGGGACTGGACGCCGTGCCTGGACTGGGCACCGGCGCAGAGGAAGACTCCGGCCATGGAGCGGGACTGGACGCCGTGCCTGGACTGGGCACCGGCGCTGGAGACTCAGGGCTGGTGACACACTCTTCAGGGCGAGTGCGGGGAGCCAGCACAGGACGTACCGGACTGGGGAGGCACACTGGAGGCCTTGTGCGTGGAGCCGGCACAGGTTGCACCGGACTGATGAAACGCTCCTCAGGATGTCTGTGCTGCAGAATACACCTAACCAACACATCTCTTTCTGATATTCCTCCTCCAACTGCTCCATCGACTCCCAGATGGTCTCTGGCTCTCTCCTCGGCTCGTCCGACCACCCCTTGTACACCCCCCACCCCCCCCCCCCCCCCAAAAAAAAATCTTGGGGTTGCCCTTGGGCTGTTTGTGGCCGTGGACCCCGGCGTTGTCGCTGTCCTCCTATACTCCTCGGCGCCTCCCGCCAAGGAAGGGTCTCGCATCCACCCAGTATTTCTTCCCATGTCCAACTCTCCTTTACCTCCTGGGCACGCTGCTTGGTCCTGTAATAGTGGGATATTCTGTCACGATTGTCATTTAAATAACTTGACCAAGGCGCAGCGTGAGTAGAGTTCCACATATTTAACTGCCTCCAATTGGGAACCATACTCACACACCAACATAGAACTATAATAACTAGAAACCCCCCCTAGTCACGCTCTGACCAATTACACCATAGAGAACCCCGAGGGCTCTCTATGGTCAGGGCGTGACAGAAGGGCCTTGGTCAGGGAGGTGATCAAGAACCGATGGTCACTGACGAAGCTCTAGATATCCTAGAGCACTCTACCAATCAGGCGTTTATGGTAGAGTGGCCAGATGGAAGCCACTCTACAGTAAAAGGCAAATAACAGCCCGCTTGGAGTTTGCCAAAAGGCACCTAAAGACTCTCAGACCATGAGAAACAAGATTCTCTGGTTTGATGAAACCAAGATTGAACTCTTTGGCCTGAAAGCCAAGCGTCACGTCTGGAGGAAACCTGGCACCATCCCTACGGTGAAGCATGGTAGTGGCAGCACCATGCTGTGGGGATGTTTTTCAGCGGCATGGACTTGGAGACTAGTCAGGATTGAGGCAAAGATGAACAGAGCAAAGTACAGAGAGCTCCTTGATAATAACCTGCTCCAGAGTGCTCAGGAAGGTATATATACCACCCCTACCTTGTCACAACACAACTGATAAGCTCAAACACATTAAGAAGGAAAGAAATTCGACAAATTAACTTTCAACAAGGCACACCTGTTAATTGAAATGTATTCCAGGTGACTACCTCATGAAGCTGGTTGAGAGAATGCCAAGAGTGTGCAAAGCTGTCATCAAGGCAAAGGGTGGCTACTTTCAAGAATCTCAAATATAAAATGTATTTTGATTTGTTTAACACCTTTTTGGTTACTACATGATTCCATATGTGTTATTTAATAGTTTTGATGTCTTCACTATTATTCTACAATGTAGAAAATAGTAAAAATGAAGAAAAACCATTGAATGAGTAGGTATGTCCAAACTTTTGACTGGTAACTGGTAATATATATATATATACACACACACTGAGTATACCAAACATAAGGAACACCTTCCTAATATTGAGTAATCCCCCCCCCTTTGCCCTCAGAACAGCCTCAATTCATCAGGGCATGGACTCTACAAGGTGTCGAAAGTGTTCCACAGGGATGCTGGCCCATGTTGACTCCAATTTTTCCCACAGTTGTGTCAAGTTTGCTGGATGTCATTTGGGGGGTGAACCATTCTTAATACAATCAAGAAACTGTTGAGCGTGAAAAACCCAGCAGTGTTGCAGTTCTTGACACAAACCGGTGCGCCTGTCACATACTACCATACCCCTTTCAAAGGCACTTAAATATGTTGTCTACCCCATTCACCCTCTGAATGGCACACATACACAATCCTTGTCTCAATTTTCTCAAGGCTTAAAAATCCTTCTTTAACCTGTCTCCTCCGCTTCATCTACACTGGTTGAAGTGGATTTATCAAGTGACATCAATAAGCGATCATAGCTTTCACCTGGATGTACCTGGTCATTCTATGTCCTGGAAAGAGGAGTTTGTTTTGTATACTCAGTGTATATATATTAGAAATTATAACATTAGAATTATTGACAGCAAGAATGTTTGGTGCTAGTCAACCTCCCATCCCATCCCATTGTACTGTGTATATATATATATATATATATATATATATATATATATATATATATAATGGGATTGAATGTATATATAATGGGATTGAATGGAGGTTGGGGCTGTAGAACAACTTCTTGTGTTTTATTTTCCTGTTTATATTTAATTTATTATCAATTAAATTCTGTATGTGTTTCTTGCAGTCTTTTCTTTTGACTGGCAGCCTACGGGTACATGTTTTATAAACTTATAAGTTGAAATAGATAATGTACCTGTAACCCCCCCCCCACGATAAGCTCGTTCAATTGCCTATGGCGACTAACAAGTAACGTATGTAGAATATTCTTACAGTACACACTCACTCTCACACACGCTGACCGTAGGGACAGGGTAGTGGAGGTTGACAGTCACTTTAATGTGTGCTGTAGCTGCAGAGCGAGGTGGAAGCACAACATTTGCTCACTCATTAAATATTCACTAGAGCTTAAAGTACGTAACTATCAGGTTCAGCATCTAAATTAGTGTCCTCGCGCTGTGGCGTATTGCCTACAGCCTTATGTCCAAACCGATGCTGACATGCAGGAGGCACAAACTTTAAAATGTTGCCAAACCTTAATGAGACTTTAAATGACATAAATATAGGCTAAACGTCAGTCATGTTTGACAAATATAATGAAGGATAATTAACATGAACATCTAAAGGCTTGATTCTGTCGACATGGGCTACTCAATGCACGGTTCATTCAGATCTCAGGTCACAAGACCTGAGAGTGAAGGACAGTGCCTGTGGCACAACACAGATCACCCACCTTGAATCTGAGCGAGTAGCGGTCAGCATTTTGAAACTATTTAACCGTAAATGTAATTGTTTAAACCCTGAACGTTTGTCAGTTTATAAAGCATGTCCTACCTTCTATCAAAGTAGCCTAGCCTAGCCCTGAGAATTATTTTATAAATACATTATTTGGTATTTGGTTGTAATTGTAATGTTGCAATATTTGATAGGCTGCCAAGGGTGGCCAACCATCCTCCAGGAGATTTTTAAAGGGGCAGTGTTATATTTTGAGACAGGTTTGAATATGCAAAAAAGCCAATAGGCAGAGTGTAGCCTACAGGACAAGTGGCTAAAAAAAGTTCATGTCAAGCCTTGCCACTTCTTCACATGGATATATTGGCTGAAGAATCCAAAGAACCCAAAGGTCTTTCACTCAACTCTAGGGAAGAGTCCCACTGGTGGTGGGGAAGACATTTTGGGAGGGAGTAGCTATGCTATGCTAAGCTGTTCTATGCTATGCTATGCTACGCTAAGCTCGTGTTATGCTACTGTATGTCTGGCATTCAGGATTGGGATCTAGTGTTCAGGATTGAGGCATTGTCTTACGTCAGATAGCGCAACGATTCCACCTGAACTGTCGGTCGAGAGACGAGGGTTTTATAGGAGACGCCACCTGTAGGAATACAATGGGTTTGAAGTGAATTTCAATTTAATTCAGTCACTTCAAGAGATGATTTGAGACTACAATTCTAAAATTGCAACGTGCTATTTATTCTCAAGGATCTTTCCATTTCTAAGCAGGAATTTCAATTGGCTTCTTCAATTGACTGACTCCAAATAGATGTTTTGTGTTTGCAATGGAGAGTTGAAGCAAAACTTAGAGTTAAATACCTTATCTTCTGCCACTGAGTATCATGTGTCAATACACAGCCAGTCGTCAGGTATGAAAGAGACATACAGCCTTTGTTCTGGCGTTATCCCTGCATTCTTCTTTGAACAGCAGCGCCGTCATTATGCTGCTTTATTAAATATTGATCATGTGTTTGAGGTGGCAGCTTGTTAGATGGCTGTAGGGGTAACAGCTATAGGTAATTATTCATGGGTGCCACATCAGAAAACAACATATTATACACATTGGCACACCGTACACTTTATTTATATACTCAGCAACTTTATTTACTTCCAAGCATCTTGGTAGGACAATCATCCCTTTCTTTCTCTTTGATCTTTCAGTCTTTTCTCTACATGCTAAACATTCACACGTACGCACACAGGCACAAACATCCACACACACTGTGAATTTGATATACTGTACAGGTGCACTAGCACACACTCTCCCACAACCACCCACACACAGCATCGACTTTTAGCCTGCAGGCTTCACATAGCAGAGTATCGTGTTTTTTTTTTCATTTACTTGATTAAAATAGATTTGCATATGGAAATTGTGATAAAATTGTATTAATTTGTTATGAACAAAGGATAATTACTTTCACATATTAAAAGCAAATCATACAAAGGAGATGGAGGAGGGACAGGTGATGATGAGGATATTGATATTGAACTTTGCTCAGTTAGGGCTTCTCATTCCACCCACACACTGGCTACTTCTACCCACTAACTCCCATGAGACACACCCGCACACACACACCTCCCATGCCACCCCCAACCTGCCACCATGTTCTTGGCCGTGGTGTGCGATATTATGGAACAGAAACCTATAAGAACTGAGTGTGAGCTATGAGAACTTTCCGACCATGACAGCTCTTTATAAGCAGGCTATTACCCGTGTGTACAGAAACAGGTAAGGATAGGTGTGTGCTTGTAAGAGCGTGTATGAGTGTGTATGTTTTTTGCTACTGTGTCCAGGAGTGTCTGTGTGACACTATAGCAACTCAAACTGGTCTCCTCATGATCCAACTTACACACATCAGGAAAAAAACAGGCTAATTAATTAAGAACAGTATTAGAAGTAATGGGATATTATAATATAAATTGCTACATTCTGGAACCAATTTAATCCAATTACTGAAACCCCTCATGAATATAATACCTCAGAAATCACTCGGTAAAGGTCTAAAGGGAGAGATGTCAGACTATTACACAAAAAGAAAAACGATCTCATTCTTTTTTCAACTCTGAGACCAACGATAATTTGAATGGTAAAAACGAATGGTAATTTGAATAGCAAACCTAATGATAATGAGTTAATTGACATTTTAGGTCATTTCAACCTGAGTGCTTCTAGCTTTAAGACTTCTCTGTTTGATAAAGACTAAATAGCATTAGTGTTAATTCATGTTCTCTCTTAATAGATTTGCTTGTCTTAGAAAGGAGGACAATAGCTTATAGAAGAAAGTATTGCATGTACTCTATCTATTGGTTGGTCCTACTTTAAATGAAGTAAAGCTGGTTCTGTGGTTCTGTAGTTACATAGGCAGGCTCACTGTGGGTACATCCTGTTACATACATTACTGTAGGATTGTTTTGTTGAGTAGACATTGGGACTTTCAGTAGTACTTTTTCAGTATTTTAGGAAATTGTACTGTTACTGCAGCAAATTATTTCCTAATGAAATATCATTATTTTTTGGTAGAAAAGTTGGTTGTTCTTTTTATCAGTGACTAATTTATCCACGGCATAATGCACATGTAATTACATCAACTCTCTTTTATCAAGCGGAGCCAGAAATGTGGCCTAAATGGAAACATATGGACATTAGTGCGAAATATGGAGAACTATGCAAAGGAATTGCTATGTATTCCCTAGCCGATCCTCCAGCCAATCCCAGAGAAGAACAAATGATGATTTGAAGTTGGATTGTATAGTTGCGTTGAATGAGAATCAAAATGTGTGATGATGTTAATGTTTTTGGAAATGTATGCATGTAAACGTTGTTGTTTATTGTTTTTGTCTGTTGTAAAAAAAAATATATACTACTTCATTTATCCACTTGGAGACAATTTGAAAGGCATTAACAGAAGCACAATAACATCATTTCATGCATCCTTCAGTTGACATACTGTGTGTATAGGCCCAAAATAATACAAAACCAGAACAACAGTGGATGTTCATTGAGAAAAACAACTGTTCAGACAACTGTAAACCATAGTCTCCTTCTTTCTCCAGTCTGTTGGAAGCCTACAAATATTGATGATATTTCTGACTATCCATGTTGTCAAATAGATAACTATTTCCTGTGGTAAACGGGATTGTGGGATTGGTCAATTACTAGACTGTCTTGCCCCAGTTCACATTCATATTCCAGGAAGAACTAAATTGAGCTAGTCAATGCAGGGAAATCAAATTGTGGTTGTTACATGCGCCGAATACGACAGGTGTAGACTTTATAGTGAAATGCTTACAAGCTTTTAACCAACAATGCAGTTTTAAGAAAAATAAAAGTAAAAAATAGATAAGTAAAAAATAAAAATAATGAAGGAGCAGCAGTAAAATAACAGTAGTGAGGATTTATACAGGGGGTACCGGTACTGAGTCCATGTGTGTGGGCACCGGTTAGTCAAGGTAATTGAGGTGACATGTGCATGTAGGTAGAGGTAAAGTGACTATGCATGGATAATAAACAGAGAGTAGCAGCAGCGTAAAGGGGGGGGGGGGGACAATGCAAATAGGCTGGGTAGCCATTTGATTAGCTGATCAGGAGTCTTATGGTTTGGGGGTAGAAGCTGTTAAGAAGCCTTTTGGACCTAGACTTGGCGCTCCGGTACTGCTTGCCGTGCGGTTGAAGAGAGAACAGTCTATGACTAGGGTGCCTGGAATATTTTACAATTTTTAGGGCCTTCTTCTGACACCGCCTGGTATAGAGGTCCTGGATTGCAGGAAGCTTGACCCCAGTGATGCCATACGACCTACCATGGACTGCAGGAAGCTTGACCCCAGTGATGCCATACGACCTACCCTCTGTAGTGCCTTGCGGTCAGAGGCCGAGCAGTTGCCATACCAGTCAGTGATGCAACCAATCAGGATGCTCTCGATGGTGCAGCTGTAGAACGTTTTGAGGATCTGAGGACCCATGCCAAATCTTTTCAGTCTCCTGAGGGGAAATAGGCTTTGAGGTAGATATAGTTTTATAGGGTAATAACAGTAATTTAAAAGTGGAAATGGACAAAGGTAGAGCCCCTCTGTTCAAGGTGGTCCTAACATTTCAGATATTCATTCCCTCTTTACCTTGTTCTCTTTGTTACTGTATCTATACCCACTCCCTCTGTTACTCTATCTATACCCACTCCCTCTCTCTCTGTTACTCTATCTATACCCACTCCCTCTCTCTCTGTTACTCTATCTATACCCACTCCCTCTCTCTCTGTTACTCTATCTATACCCACTCCCTCTGTTACTCTATCTATACCCTCTCTCTCTGTTACTCTATCTATACCCACTCCCTCTCTCTCTGTTACTCTATCTATACCCACTCTCTCTCTCTCTGTTACTGTATCTATACCCACTCCCTCTGTTACTCTATCTATACCCACTCCCTCTCTCTCTGTTACTCTATCTATACCCACTCCCTCTCTCTCTGTTACTCTATCTATACCCACTCCCTCTCTCTCTGTTACTCTATCTATACCCACTCCCTCTGTTACTCTATCTATACCCTCTCTCTCTGTTACTCTATCTATACCCACTCCCTCTCTTTCTGTTACTCTATCTATACCCACTCTCTCTCTCTCTGTTACTCTATCTATACCCACTCCCTCTGTTACTCTATCTATACCCACTCCCTCTCTCTCTGTTACTCTATCTATACCCACTCTCTCTGTTACTCTATCTATACCCACTCCCTCTCTCTCTGTTACTCTATCTATACCCACTCCCTCTGTTACTCTATCTATACCCACTCCCTCTCTCTCTGTTACTCTATCTATACCCACTCCGTCTGTTACTCTATCTATACCCACTCTCTCTCTCTGTTACTCTATCTATACCCACTCCCTCTCTCTCTGTTACTCTATCTATACCCACTCCCTCTCTCTGTTACTCTATCTATACCCACTCCCTCTCTCTCTATTACTCTATCTATACCCACTCCCTCTGTTACTCTATCTATACCCACTCCCTCTCTCTCTGTTACTCTATCTATACCCACTCTCTCTGTTACTCTATCTATACCCACTCCCTCTCTCTCTGTTACTCTATCTATACCCACTCCCTCTGTTACTCTATCTATACCCACTCCCTCTCTCTCTGTTACTCTATCTATACCCACTCCCTCTCTCTCTGTTACTCTATCTATACCCACTCTCTCTGTTACTCTATCTATACCCACTCCCTCTCTCTCTGTTACTCTATCTATACCCACTCCCTCTGTTACTCTATCTATACCCACTCCCTCTCTCTCTGTTACTCTATATATACCCACTCCGTCTGTTACTCTATCTATACCCACTCTCTCTCTCTGTTACTCTATCTATACCCACTCCCTCTCTCTCTGTTACTCTATCTATACCCACTCCCTCTCTCTCTGTTACTCTATCGATACCCACTCCCTCTCCCTCTGTTACTCTATCTATACCCACTCCCTCTCTCTCTGTTACTCTATCTATACCCACTCTCTCTGTTACTCTATCTATACCCACTCCCTCTCTCTCTGTTACTCTATCTATACCCACTCCCTCTGTTACTCTATCTATACCCACTCCCTCTCTCTCTGTTACTCTATCTATACCCACTCCATCTGTTACTCTATCTATACCCACTCTCTCTCTCTGTTACTCTATCTATACCCACTCCCTCTCTCTCTGTTACTCTATCTATACCCACTCCCTCTCTCTCTGTTACTCTATCTATACCCACTCCCTCTCTCTCTGTTACTCTATCTATACCCACTCCCTCTGTTACTCTATCTATACCCACTCCCTCTCTCTGTTACTCTATCTATACCCACTCTCTCTCTCTGTTACTCTATCTATACCTACTCCCTCTCTCTCTGTTACTCTATCTATACCCACTCCCTCTGTTACTCTATCTATACCCACTCCCTCTCTCTCTGTTACTCTATCTATACCCACTCTCTCTGTTACTCTATCTATACCCACTCCCTCTCTCTCTGTTACTCTATCTATACCCACTCCCTCTGTTACTCTATCTATACCCACTCTCTCTCTGTTACTCTATCTATACCCACTCCCTCTGTTACTCTATCTATACCCACTCCCTCTCTCTCTGTTACTCTATCTATACCCACTCTCTCTGTTACTCTATCTATACCCACTCCCTCTCTCTCTGTTACTCTATCTATACCCACTCCCTCTGTTACTCTATCTATACCCACTCCCTCTCTCTCTGTTACTCTATCTATACCCACTCCCTCTCTCTCTGTTACTCTATCTATACCCACTCCGTCTGTTACTCTATCTATACCCACTCTCTCTCTGTTACTCTATCTATACCCACTCCCTCTCTCTCTGTTACTCTATCTATACCCACTCCCTCTCTCTCTCTTACTCTATCTATACCCACTCCCTCTCTCTCTGTTACTCTATCTATACCCACTCCCTCTGTTACTCTATCTATACCCACTCCCTCTCTCTCTGTTACTCTATCTATACCCACTCTCTCTGTTACTCTATCTATACCCACTCCCTCTCTCTCTGTTACTCTATCTATACCCACTCCCTCTGTTACTCTATCTATACCCACTCCCTCTCTCTGTTACTCTATCTATACCCACTCTCTCTCTCTGTTACTCTATCTATACCCACTCCCTCTCTCTCTGTTACTCTATCTATACCCACTCCCTCTGTTACTCTATCTATACCCACTCCCTCTCTCTCTGTTACTCTATCTATACCCACTCTCTCTGTTACTCTATCTATACCCACTCCCTCTCTCTCTGTTACTCTATCTATACCCACTCCCTCTGTTACTCTATCTATACCCACTCTCTCTCTGTTACTCTATCTATACCCACTCCCTCTGTTACTCTATCTATACCCACTCTCTCTCTCTGTTACTCTATCTATACACACTCCCTCTCTCTCTGTTACTCTATCTATACCCACTCCCTCTCTCTCTGTTACTCTATCTATACCCACTCCCTCTCTCTCTGTTACTCTATCTACACCCACTCTCTCTCTCTGTTACTCTATCTATACCCACTCCCTCTCTCTCTGTTACTCTATCTATACCCACTCTCTCTCTCTGTTACTCTATCTATACCCACTCTCTCTGTTACTCTATCTATACCCACTCCCTCTCTCTCTGTTACTCTATCTATACCCACTCCCTCTGTTACTCTATCTATACCCACTCCCTCTGTTACTCTATCTATAACCACTCCCTATGTTACTCTATCTATACCCACTCCCTCTGTTACTCTATCTATACCCACTCCCTCTCTCTCTGTTACTCTATCTATACCCACTCCCTCTCTCTATGTTACTCTATCTATACCCACTCCCTCTCTCTCTGTTACTCTATCTATACCCACTCCCTCTGTTACTCTATCTATACCCACTCCCTCTCTCTCTGTTACTCTATCTATACCCACTCTCTCTGTTACTCTATCTATACCCACTCCCTCTCTCTCTGTTACTCTATCTATACCCACTCCCTCTCTTTCTGTTACTCTATCTATACCCACTCCCTCTGTTACTCTATCTATACCCACTCCCTCTCTCTCTGTTACTCTATCTATACCCACTCTCTCTGTTACTCTATCTATACCCACTCTCTCTGTTACTCTATCTATACCCACTCTCTCTGTTACTCTATCTATACCCACTCCCTCTGTTACTCTATCTATACCCACTCTCTCTCTGTTACTCTATCTATACCCACTCCCTCTCTCTCTGTTACTCTATCTATACCCACTCCCTCTCTCGCTGTTACTCTGTCTATACCCACTCCCTCTGTTACTCTATCTATACCCACTCCCTATGTTACTCTATCTATACCCACTCCCTCTGTTACTCTATCTATACCCACTCTCTCTGTTACTCTATCTATACCCTCTCTCTCTGTTACTCTATCTATACCCACTCCCTCTGTTACTCTATCTATACCCTCTCTCTCTTTTACTCTGTCTATACCCACTCCCTCTCTCTCTGTTACTCTATCTATACCCACTCCCTCTCTCTCTGTTACTCTATCTATACCCACTCCCTCTGTTACTCTATCTATACCCACTCCCTCTGTTACTCTATCTATACCCACTCCCTCTGTTACTCTATCTATACCCACTCTCTCTGTTACTCTATCTATACCCTCTTTCTCTGTTACTCTATCTATACCCACTCCCTCTCTCTCTGTTACTCTATCTATACCCACTCCCTCTGTTACTCTATCTATACCCACTCCCTCTCTCTCTGTTACTCTATCTATACCCACTCCCTCTGTTACTCTATCTATACCCACTCCCTCTGTTACTCTATCTATACCCACTCTCTCTGTTACTCTATCTATACCCTCTTTCTCTGTTACTCTATCTATACCCACTCCCTCTCTCTCTGTTACTCTATCTATACCCACTCCCTCTGTTACTCTATCTATACCCACTCCCTCTCTCTCTGTTACTCTATCTATACCCACTCCCTTTCTCCGCTCCCCCTCTCTCTCTGTCTCGCTTCCTTGCTTCAGCAATTTGGATGGTGTGTGCCAGGGCAAACAGTGGCAGAGCATCTCACGAAAGACACATGCACGCACGCAAGCTAACATACACACAGTCATGCACACTTACACACTCAGCAATCAGGGTTGATTTTCCCTTTTGAATCAATTTCTGCAGGTTTGTGTAATCTATCTATCTATCATCTATCTATCTATCTATCTATCATCTATCTATCTATCTATCTATCTATCTATCTATCTATCTATCTATCTATCTATCTATCTATCTATCTATCTATCTATCTATCGAGGTGTATGGACGGGGGAAGCTAAACTCCAACATGGTCGTTAGTGCTCTTGTTTTAATTCCTTCCTTTATTTATGCATGCCTCTGTGCCTGGCCGTTTAACAGCCAGCTGTTCTGAGGTGAGCCCGGCGGAATGCCAAGTCCCCTGTGGTTGGTTACCGTTGGTTACCATCACCGTTAACATTCCCTCTCCTCTCCGCCCCTCTCCTCTGCCTGCAACTCTGGTAAAGGCGTCTGGGCGGCAAATGCCTCTGAGCTATTTTACATCAAAGTGTGCATGTTTGTGGGTGTGGGTGTGTGTGTACCCTTATACCCTAGTATGTACCTCATTGGATATTGGAACACACACACATACACATTGCTGTTACTCTGGCTGTTTTTGGGGGATAGTGACAGACAGAGCTGCCAAAGGTTAAGTAGTAAATACAACCATGCTATTTCCCATTGTTGAAAAGAGTCAATAGAAAGAGTATCATTTGAGGGTCAGTGTACTTTTCACTTTTCCAGTAAAATGATGTTAAACAGGTAGATCTCCATCAAGGTTTTTCCTTTCTGTTAGCTTAACCTCTTGGCTTATCTCTGTGTCCCTCTCTACCCCCTCCCTCTCTCCCTGAAGCTAAACACTATGTATTTGTGATTAGACTCATATTTAGAAAGAGGGAACAGGGGCGTGGGACGAATGTCACTGCAAAGCTGCTAATTCTTGGCCACACGCTCGGCCATAGGGAGTTAATCAGATCAACGCTGGCCCCTCTCGTCCTGTTGCTCACCGTGTGTCTGTTTGTGTGTGTGTGTGTGTGTGTGTGTGTGTGTGTGTGTGTGTGTGTGTGTGTGTGTGCATCAATGACTCATGAGGACTCACGGGTCCAATCACCTGTGTCCTCTATACTCCACATACAGTATATATGTGTGGGGGTGTAGATATGGCCCTACTTACTTATCTTCTATGACAACATCTTTGAGCTCTTCTGCAAATGGCATAAAACACACAAATAACATGGACGTCACATGATCCTCTCTGTCAAGGCCAAAGCCTGTTATTTAGAGGGCTCTGATACAGCGGTGGCATGCACCCATTGCTTTACATGGGGCACAACATGTGTGAGAATGAAGGGAGTTGGAGGATTTTCAATTTTTCAAACACCTGAAATAGCTTTTTTCCTGCAATCTAGAGCCATAATCATTATGCCTAATTTTATGCAAAAATGTGTCTTATTTTTCTGCATAAATTATCTAAGCATACCTCTTTACCTGTTCAATTGTCATTTTTATGAGTCATTCTGACGGTTGTAAATCACACATCTCAATTTACTGCACTAACATGCCAAGGATATTACATCTACATTACAACACAGTACATGGGATCATACCACACATCATCAACACAGGCCCATATCATGGCATCATAATTAATACACAAATATCATGTTGTTATCATAAGATTCAGCCCACTATGTTAATCATGTGTTCAGGCCATCCTGTCAGCCCACTATGTTAATCATGTGTTCAGGCCACCCTGTCAGCCCACTATGTTAATCATGTGTTCAGGCCATCCTGTCAGCCCACTATGTTAATCCTGTGTTCAGGCCACCCTATCAGCCCACTATGTTAATCATGTGTTCAGGCCATCCTGTCAGCCCACTATGTTAATCATGTGTTCAGGCCATCCTGTCTGCCCACTATGTTAATCATGTGTTCAGGCCATCCTGTCAGCCCACTATGTTAATCATGTGTTCAGGCCATCCTGTCAGCCCACTATGTTAATCATGTGTTCAGGCCATCCTGTCTGCCCACTATGTTAATGATGTGTTCAGGCCATCCTGTCAGCCCACTATGTTAATCATGTGTTCAGGCCATCCTGTCTGCCCACTATGTTAATCATGTGTTCAGGCCATCCTGTCAGCCCACTATGTTAATTATGTGTTCAGGCCATCCTGCCAGCCCACTATGTTAATCATGTGTTCAGGCCATCCTGTCAGCCCACTATGTTAATGATGTGTTCAGGCCATCCTGTCAGCCCACTATGTTAATCATGTGTTCAGGCCATCCTGTCAGCCCACTATGTTAATCATGTGTTCAGGCCATCCTGTCTGCCCACTATGTTAATCATGTGTTCAGGCCATCCTGCCAGCCCACTATGTTAATGATGTGTTCAGGCCATCCTGTCTGCCCACTATGTTAATCATGTGTTCAGGCCATCCTGTCTGCCCACTATGTTAATCATGTGTTCAGGCCATCCTGTCTGCCCACTATGTTAATGATGTGTTCAGGCCATCCTGTCAGCCCACTATGTTTTATTTTTTTGTTTTGTTTTATTTCACCTTTATTTAATAACCAGGTAGGCCAGTTGAGAACAAGTTCTCATTTACAACTGGGACCTGGCCAAGATAAAGCAAAGCAGTGCAACGCAAACAACAGAGTTACACATGGGATAAACAAACATACATTCAATAACACAATAGAAACATCTATATATAGTGTGTGCAAATGTAGTAAGATTAGGGAGTTAAGGCAATAAATAGGCCATAGTGGTGAAATAATTACAATTTAGCATTAACACTGGAGTGATAGATGTGCAGATGATGATGTGCAAGTAGAGATACTGGGGTGCAAAAAAGCTGAAATATATATGGGGATGAGGTAGTTGGGTGGGCTATTTACAAATGGGCTGTGTACAGGTGCAGTGATCGGTAAGCTGCTCTGACAGCTGGTGCTTAAAGTTAGAGAGGGAGATATGGGTCTCCAGCTTCAGTTATTTTTGCAGTTCGTTCCAGTCATTGGCAGCAGAGAACTGGAAGGAAAGGCAGCCAAGGTAGGAGTTGGCTTTGGGGGTGACCATTGAGATATACCTGCTGGAGCACGTGCTACAGGTGGGTGCTGCTATGGTGACCAGTGAGCTGAGATAAGGCGGGGCTTTACCTAGCAAAGACTTATAGATGACCTGGAGTCAGTGGGTCTGGCGACAAATATGTAGCGAGGGCCAGCCAACGAGAGCATACAGGTCGCAGTGGTGGGTAGTATATGGGGCTTTGGTGACAAAACGGATGGCACTGTGATAGACTACATCCAATTTGCTGAGTATAGTGTTGGAGACTATTTTGTAAATGACATCGCCAAAGTCAAGGATCGGTAGGATAGTCAGTTCTACGAGGGTGTGTTTAGCAGCATGAGAGAAGGAGGCTTTGTTGCGAAATAGGAAGCCGATTCTAGATTTAATTTTGGTTTGGAGATGCTTAATGTGAGTCTGGAAGGAGAGCTTACAGTCTAACCAGACACCTAGGTATTTGTAGGTTACAATACCATATTACATTTAAACCAACTATTTTCTGCATGTATAAGCTTACCTCTTGAGCTGTCTGTATCCTCTTTTTTAAAAGAAACTAGCTGCGCTTCTCTGCGTCTCTGATCAAATCTGCGTAAAAGATTAAAAGGAATGTGAATCTTATTCAGTACATTTAGTAAGTGCTTGCTTTTTCTAAAGTCTAGCACACTTGCCAGCAGGCATGCCAGCTTAAATAGTTAGACAAGCTACACGAATTGATGATAGCTTGAAATGGCTTGGTAGCTACAGTAGTTATGAGGTAGGGAGATTGGGAACCTGTCTAGCTGGCTAGCTACAACCAACTTCATAACATTATTATGGTGGCTAGTATTACAGAGAAACAACAAAACATTTTGGTTTTATTTATTCATCAAGAAGGATTCAATAGGATACATAGCTTGATCAAATCCATGCACAAACATACCTCCTGCGAGTGCTATCCATCACCGGCAGCTAAAATCAAATCAAACGCTGTGTGTGTCACTCACAGCAGGACAAATCTGAGGGTCTCGTGCCCCCTACGGGCATGACTCCTTTGCTCTGTTATATGCCTTAAAGTCCAAATAAAGAAGTGTGATTGATTTGACACACTACTGCCTACATGACAACACAATTTAAGCTGAGAAATGATTAGAAATGGCCTCTTGGATTCAGTGTCTGGACTTTATCCATTCTACACGGTGTTAATAGGATAGAAGGGCATTGATAAAGCTACCATTAGGGAATTACAGGGTGAGGTTAGTTACACAGAACTGTTGTTTGTGCTATTTTAGGTGACATTCAAATTTGAATCATTTTCACCACAATTACGAATGTTTCCTGTGCCACCCAATGCCCTGGACCCGCAGGAATTATGGGAAGTAATTGTGCTGCTATAATTTGTAGCCATTGACCCAGGCCTGCTATTACCCATTGTCAGTTTTACTGATGAATCTTCTTACCATTAAAGCCCAATGTCCAGCCTAGCGTCCAAGCTCGCTAAGCCGTTATTTATAGATTATGTCATGACGGTAATAAACATAAAAGGCAGCTAATGTGCGGCTAATGAAATCTGGACCTGAGCAACTTTACGAATTTATATAATTCATAGGACTGTTCCCACCAAGCTGTGTTCTTCTTCACGGTCGTAACTCAAAGATTTAGCAGGGTCATTCAACACGGTTGCAAAAAGAAAAATTGCACATCGGGGACAAACAATGCCAATATAGTGGTTTTGTAGTAGTGATCGAAGATTTTTTCTTAAACCTGTCTGAAATCACATCCCCAATGAGCAATGAGAGCAGATCTCGAGTTAAGATTCGGCCTCGGTGTGGAGATTTGGACTAACTAGTGCATTGTGGGCTCTCAGTGGTGAGTTTAGCTTAATACTCTAGAGCGCTACAACAGAAGCCTCTTAAATACATGTAAAAGCCTAATATTCCTTGACAACAAGGAGACAGATGTTATCTCCACAGAAGGCGTGTGTGGTTAATCTGGTCCAGTCAGCTAGGTGTGTGTGTCAAGGGGAGAGATGCAGAGGCTGTGCTCAGAGAGGTGAAGAGGAAGTACTTGCTTCACTACCCTTCTCCCAAACCCATGGTACCAAGTCTCTCTAGATCAGGGCTAGTGGGAAGCAGGTCCACAGCACTGCCGCTTTTCTTTTCCAACTTGTACTTGATCAATTCATCTCGAACATCTGACCAATTAGGCCGATGTAACTGTCTAGACGTCGAATCAGACTCTAAATGGTTGAACAACTCTCTACTTATAAAGGTACAAAATAGAGACCACAACGTGTCACTACCTGAGATGAACCGTTTAGCATGTTAGAATGTCTGACAACGTGCTTTCGGACTGTGTGTGTTTGTGTACGTGTCTGTGTCTTTATCGGTTTGTGTTTACCATATTTGTGTGTGTGTAAGTCTGTGTTTGTGTGTGTAATTCTCCTGCTGTCTTCTCACCATTTTATTGCTTTCTTGAGCTTCTCTGGGAGAAATCCTCTTGATTCGTCCTGTCCCTCAGGCTACAGCCCCGCATAGAGCAGATGTTCCACTGAAAAGGCCATGAATGTTTAATCATTTGTGTTATTGATGCTACTCTTTTGTTTGTTGGTGTGTTTGTGTGCATGTGTGGGGGTGTGTGTTTGTGTGTGTGTGCGTGTGCATGTGTGTGTAAGTTTTTGGATGTACTTCTATATATGCAAGTATCAGTGTAAGACATGGGAAGGAAATGCAGAACCCCTCGTCTCAGCATAGTTATGACTTTCAAATGCACTGCTTGAAATGTCTCTGTGTATGTTAGAGCAACATGTACAACATATGCCCATACTAAAAGTGAAAAATACAGTTAATAATAAACTGATCAAATATTTACATTCCTTTACTATTCATGATATAACTGGAAAATAAAAAGATTATGGAGACACAGGACATTTCAAATTGAAAGCCAGTATGAATAGTTAGATAGATGGATTTACCTTACTACCAAAGGTAAGTGTAGATTGACCCTTGTTTAAAATACGATTCATTGGACTAAAACCTGCTATGTTAGTGTTTTAAACTGACAGCCAGATCTGACAATTAGACGGCATGCCTTCGGCTTTGATTGGCATGGTAATTGGATTGTCATTGGGGCTGAAAACCTATTATCTTTGGATCATGCCCCATGAAATTTGCTGGAAAGACTTCTCTGTCCATCATTAGGTTGGCCATCTTGGGGGCCTCGCAAATTAGCTTTTTAGTGGAGAAGAAAAAAATGCCTGTGCACCGCTGGGACCCTTGGATCCTCTGAATCACTGCAAACCTAATCTGGGCTCTATTGATTAATGATATTAGCATAGCAGGTAGTGCTAACTCGCTAACACCGTGCTGTGTTATTGCTCATCACACTCAGCACTCGCTGGTAGCGGGGGAGAGAGGAGAGAGAGGGAGGTAAAGAGAGAGTGGGTTAATGAGATAAAGGTGAGAGGTAGAAAATAAAAAAAAAGTGAAAACTGGGGGTGACTTTATTTGCAATTGTTGGTGTAGAATAGCATAATCCATGTGGTCTCTATGACCACGGCAGTGAATAAGTAGCAATTTGAAGTAATGAAAGTGAGAATGCCACGAGACCCTCAGAGATGTGGAAGAGGTGATGTTACATGTTGCATTTCCTCAGCTCCACAGCAAATTCATTCAACTGATATTCTCTGAATATCTGTTATAATGGCATCTGTTATAATGGACTCCAGTTTTAGTCTGGCCTGACTCTCCTTATTCAGTAACTCTCCTTCAGTATTGCCGTCTCTCTCACACGAACACGAACACAACAGTGGGGGGTCATGACAGAATTATTATGCAGCATGACAAGTATTAAACCAAGTTTTCAAATGACCGGTTGTTTCTTTGGGAAGATATATTGTGATCTGTGCATTTGAACAACAGCATACATACGCCTACAGTATTTCACTTTCGCATGTAAAAACAGAATCACCACTGCTGCACATGGAGCTGTTGTTGGCAGAGAGTAGCCTACTGGGTAACTGAGCAGCTGGTTTTTGAAACAAGAAAATGTACACAAATTAGCAACACTTTTATGGACATTTAAACATAATCCATTAATTATATAATATATATACAGAAACCAGTCAAACGTTTCGAAAAGTGCTCAGCATATGTGGGAACTCCTTCAAGACTGTTGGAAAAGCATTCCAGGTGAAGCTGGCTGAGAGAATGCCAAGAGTGTGCAAAGCTGTCATCGAGGCCAAAATATATTTGATTTGTTTAAGACTTTTTTGGTTACTACATGTTATTTCATAGTTTTGATGTATTCAGTATTATTCTACAATGTAGAAAATAGTACAAATAAAGAAGAACCCTTGAATGAGTAGGTGTGTCCAAACTTTTGACTGGTACTGTATATATATACTCTGGGGAAGGGTACCAAAAGATTTATGCAGCATTGAAGGTCCCCAAGAACACAGTGGCCTCCATCATGCTTAAATTGAAGAAGTTTGGAACCACCAAGACTCCCTTGAGCTTGCTGTCCAGGCCAAACTGAGCGATCAGGGGAGAAGGGCCTTGGTCAGGGAGGTGACCAAGAACCTGATGGTCACTCTGACAGAGCTCTAGAGTTCCTCTGTGGAGATGGAAGAACCTTCCAGAAGGACAACCATCTCTACAGCACTCCACCAATCAGACCTCTATGGTAGAGTGGCCAGAGGGAAGACATTCCTCAGTAAAAGGCACATGACAGCACACTTGGAGTTTGCCGAAAGGCACCTAAAGACTCTCAGACCTTGAGAAACAAGTTTCTCTGGTCTGATGAAACCAAGATTGAACTCTTTGATCTGAATGCCAAGCATCACGTCTGGAGGAAACCTGGCACCATCCCTACGGTGAAGCATTTTCAGTGGCAGGGACTAGTCAGGATTGAGGGCAATATGAACGCAGAAAAGTATAGAGAGATCCTTGCTCCAGAGCACTCAGGACCTCAGACTGGGGCGAAGGTTCACCTTCCAACAGGACAACAACCCTAAGCACACAGCCAAGACAACGCAGGAGTGGCTTCGGAACAAGTCTCTGAATGTCCTTGAGTGGCCCAGCCAGAGCCCAGACTTGAACCCGATCGAACATCTCTGGAGAGACCTGAAAATAGCTGTGCAGCAACACTCCCCATCCAACCTGACAGAGCTTGAGAGGATCTGCAGAGAAGAATCTGAGAAACTCCCCAAATACAGGTGTGCCAAACTTGTAGCGTCATACCCAAGAATATTCGATGCTGTAAAAACTGCCAAAGGTGCTTCAACAAAGTACTAAGTAATAGGTCTGAATACTTAGGAAATGTCATATTTCATTATTTAAAAAAATTTTTTTAATTAGCAAACATTTCTAAAAACCTGTTTTTGCTTTGTCATTTTGGGGTATTTTGTGTAGATTGATTTTGGGCTATTTTAGAATAAAGCTGTAATGTAATTTTTTTTGGAAAAAGTCAAGGGGCCTGAAAACTTTCTGAAGGCACTGTAAAATGTTGGCCCAATCACAAGTTTGGCACAACCCATAACATTGTAATGGACAGGCTGCCACTGCAACACCATCAGTCTGAACCCCGTAAATATCCTCAGTGTGTGTATGTGTGTGTACAGTGCCTTCAGAGTGTTCACACATCTTGACTTTTTCCACATTTTGTTGTGTTACAGCCTGAATTTAAAATGGATTATATCGATTTTATTTCTCACCCATCTACACACAATAACCCATAATGACAAAGTGAAAACATGTTTTTAGAAATGTTTGCAAATATTCACACCCGAGTCAATACTTTGTAGAAGCACCTTTGGCGACGATGACAGCTTTGAGTCGTCAACTTTGCACATCTGGATTTGGGGATTTTCGCCCATTCTTCCTTGCAGATTTTCTCAAGCTCTGTTAAGTTAGATGGCTGTGAACGGTGGTGAACAGATTTTCAGTGTGATTCAAACCTGGGCTTTGGCTTGGCCGCTCAAGGACTTTAACATTCTTGTTCTGAAGCCATTATAGTGTTGCTTTGGCTGTATGCTTGGGGTCAATGTCCTGTTGTTACGTAAATCTTCACCCCCAGTCTAAGGTCGTTTGCAATCTGAAGCAGGTTCTCATCAAGGATTTGACTGTATCTGGTTCCATTCATTGTTCCCTCTATCCTTACCAGTTTCTCAGTCCCTGCCTCTCAAAAGTGTCCTAGAGACTGTTGTCCTTCTGTCAAGTTGTCCCATCTCAGCCAAGGAACTCTGTAGTTCTGTCAGAGTGGTCATTTGGTTCTTGGTCACTTCCCTGAGGTCCTTCTTGCCTGGTTGCTCAATTTGGTTGGACAGCCAGCTTTAGGCAGAGTCTGGGTAATTCCATGTGTTTTCAATTTCCCAATGATGGAGACCACTGTGCTCTTGGAACCTTTAAACACTCTTGAAATTGTTTTATACCTTCCTCAGATTTTTGCCTCATCACTATTTTATCTCGAAGATCTACGGACAGAACCTTGGACTTCACAGGGGGCTGCTGATGGGAGAACGACTCATAATATTTGCCGGAAATGAGCAAATGGAATGGCATCAAACACCTGGAAACCATGTGTTTGATGTATTGGATACCATTCCACTGATTCTGCTCCAGTCATTACCACAAGCCTATTCTCCCCAATTAAGGTGCCACCAACCTCCGGTGTTGGACTTCATGGTATAGTTTCTGCTCTGACATGCACTGTCAACTGTGGGACTTTATATAGACATGTGTATTTATTTCTAAATCATGTCCAAACAATTTAATTGGCCACAGGTGGACTCCAATCAAGTTGTAGCATCATATCAAGGATGATCAAAGGAAATTGGATGCACCTGAGCTCAATTTGGTGTCATAGCAAAGGGGTGTGAATACTTATGTAAATGAGATATGTCTGTATTTTGCAAAAAAATGTTGCTCACTTTATCATTATGGGGTATTGTGTGTAGATGGGTGGGGGGAAAAAATCTATTTAATCAATTTTGAATTCAGTCTGTAACACAACAAAATGTTAAATAAGTCAAGGGGTATGAATACGTTCTGAAGGCACTGTATGTGGGCGTGTGTATAAATGTGTTTATGCATCTCATGCAAATGATTGCTACATTTACATGTACACCTTGAAAGCCCAATTCTTCTACCCTCCACCCTGGGGACGGATGGATAACAAAATGGCTTCACCGTCACTGATTCTCAGCCCTGGTTGTAAATGGATGTCCCACTGAGAAAATGATTATATTTTCTCTTTAATGTATCAGAAAGTAACAATGTCATTTTGGCACCCGTATACAGACACGTGAAAGGTGTGAGTAACTTGTTAGACACGAGGTGTGTGTGTGAGAACGTGTTTGTGTGTGTGTGTGTGTTTGATAAGCACGCTCTGAGATGCAGTGAGTACTCATCAGAAAGCAAATCAGACACTCACGTTGACACTGAGCTCCCAAGACCTCTTCTGATGAACTGGCTGTCTACTGTCTGGGTGTACTGCTCCTGTTTGATAGAGAGCAGTAGTGAGGGCTGGGGAAGCGAGTGAAACTCTGAGAGAAAGAGATTCTCTGTATAAGAAAAATAAGGGAAAGAGTGTTAGAAAAGAGTGAGAGTAGGAGATAGAGTCTGTTCTAGCCGAGTGTGTGTGAGACCATGCTGATGAGCAGGAGCACACTCAGACCAGACAACACATTGTACAGCAGGGGGTGGCTCTACGCATGGTAATGAAACACAAGTGTTTGTGTGTGTGGATGCTTTCATGTGCGCATATCTGTTTGTGTGTGTGTGTGTGTGTGTGTGTGTGTGTGTGTGTGTGTGTGTGTGTGTGTGTGTGTGTGTGTGTGTGTGTGTGTGTGTGTGTGTGTGTGTGTGTGTGTGTGTGTGTGAATCTTTATGTGTGTTGGGCCGTGGCGGTGGAGATGTTCTATCTCGCCGCTTCACACAATTCTGTGTGTGTGTGAAAAAGCTCTTATGCAGGCACTGTTGATCACCACCTATCAACTGGCATCTGATTTGCATTCTGTGGATGCATCATTATTCACAACATTTGATGTCCATAAAACACATTAGAACTATTTCCCTGAGCAAAATAATATTGGCCTGGCTCGGCAGACATCATTTGTGGGCCCAAATTGTAAAAATTTAAATTGATATCTAAGAAAATGCCCCATTACCTTTTTCATTAATGGTTATAATGCATTCAGAGTGTCATCCGTGGAAAGGACTGGTGTTTTCATCGGAGAAAAGAGTTGGCCTGAACATGGACACAAATACACACACGCACACACACAGACACACATTAGCACTATATACTGCATTTCGTTGCTCCTATTCATCATTACTTTATGCATGTGAATATCAATGTACTGATTGCATTATGCATTTTTTTAATTGCACCATTAATATCTAAAATTGGAAAATGCATTGTGGCAGTGAAGAAGAGGCCATGCTACTAGGGCTGGGCCAAAAATCATATAATGACATCCTTCACATTTTTGACAGTATTTTCTGTTTTTAAATAATACAAGTAATAAAAGTTATATATTCTTTATGAGTAGTTCATGACCTTAGGGTGGCAACACATATACTATAATTGATTTCAATGGGTCTTTCTCCATTCTGATTATTTTATACTGTTCAATCCAACTTCAAACAAAAGTAATTTTTTGCATTTTCATCCATTTCTGCATTTCCGGCACTTTTGTTATCATTTCCACTATATGCCAAGCAGAGCTGCATGTTGTGGGCAAAACATATAGGCCCAGTTAATTGGTGAACTGGAATCATGGAAATAGAATGATTCATGTCATTCTAGAGTTGGAATATAGTGGAATATAATGAATTAATAAGCGAGGGAGTAATTTTTTACTGTGTTTCCAGGGGACCCAAACTAGATGTTCAATATTGCATTACATGTTTTCTTACCCCATGTAGCTAGCTAGCTAGGATCCTAACATATTCATGCTTCGTCTATTCTTCTCAGATTTAAAAGATACCATTGCATAAAGTACATGCTTACCTATGCATACACCTGCACTAGTACAAGGCTGTATTAGATAGCTACGTTTCTCTGACTCTTAGTACATTTAGCAAGCTAGCTAGCCAGGTAACTAGCGATTAGCATGAGCGGCTAACACAATTTGTTTTAGCCAGAACCTAAGAAAGGACAAATTAGTAGACAGTAGTTTGCAGTCAATAAGATACACAAACTAATAGTGTAATTATATTATAGATGCAGCATCATTGTCGCCAACATCTTTCTGCATCTACCTGACCATGTAAGTTAAACTGCAGAGTGAATGGCAAGTAAGTGCTCGTGACTCCATGGTCGAGCAACTGCTCTCTCCTTGAATTACATGGGACAGGGCTTGGTGTGGGAAGGGGAAGCAGCATGCAGCAGGAGGGGGAGAAAAATTACTCAACCCAGTGGGTTAAACCTGGTTGAAAAGATGTTAGTATGACTTTTTCAAACTGGTTGATAAAGCAAATTTTTTTACTGACCAGAATATTATGTATTTTTCTGACCTCCATATGACCAGTTGGCCATAATTGTGACCACTATAATATTATTTGCTATATTATGTACTGGTCAAAGTTAAGACCCCATCATAACCTGGTAATGGCCACCTGACTACAGCTTATTACCTAATGTAAAAGGTATTGCAGAGGATAAAGTTGGATATTGAAAATATTTATAAATGTATATTTGTTTCCATAGGCACCAATTAATGTTTAAATCTTCAACGTATTCTTACATTTAATATAGATCAAGCAATGGCAAAAACAAATCTACGTTACAATTTTTTACACATCTGCATACAGTAATTTGTTCAGAATTCACCCACAGACATTACATGCATAGAGAAACTGGTACACAGAGTGTATACACTTTTGCCCTCAGTACAGCATCAATTCATCGGTGCATGGACTCTACAAGGTGCCGAAAGCGTTCCACAGGGATGCTGGCTCATGTTGACTCCAATGCTTCCCACAGGTGTGTCAAGTTGGTTGGATGTCCTTTGGGTGGTGGACCATTCTTGATACACATGGGAAACTGTTGAGCATGAAAAACCTAGCAGCGTTGCAGTTCTTTACACAAACCGGTGTGCCTGGCACCTGCTACCATATCCCTTTCAAAAGCACTTAAATTCACCCTCTGAATGGCACACATACACAATCCGTGTCTCAATTGTCACAAGCCTTAAAAATCCTTCTTTAACCTATCTCCTCCCGTTCAACTACACTGATTGAAGTGGATTTAACAAGTGCCATCAATAAGGGATCATAGCTTTCACCTGGATTCACCTGGTCAGTCTATGTCATGGAAAGAGCAGATGTTCTTAATGTTTTGTATAGTTAGTGTAAAGGCCCATTGTTTTCTTTTATTCATTATTAATGAGTGGTGTGGTGGGGTAGATCCTCATCAAGGATCTCTGAGCACAGAAGGCGATCTGGAGCGTAGTGTCCCTCTCTACGAGTGGTGTGATGGGTCAGATCTGGAATGTAGTGTCCCTCTCTACGAGTGGTGTGATGGGTCAGATCTGGAACGTAGTGTCCCCCTTTAAGAGTGGTGTGATGGGTCAGAACTGGAACGTAGTGTCCCCCTTTAAGAGTGGTGTGATGGGTCAGATCTGGAACGTAGTGTCCCTCTTTAAGAGTGGTGTGATGGGTCAGATCTGGAACGTAGTGTCCCCCTTTAAGAGTGGTGTGATGGGTCAGAACTGGAACGTAGTGTCCCCCTTTAAGAGGGGTGTGATGGGTCAGATCTGGAGCGTAGTGTCCCTTTTTAAGAGTGGTGTGATGGGTCAGATTTCGATAGTAGTGTCCCTTTTAAAGAGTGGTGTGATGGGTCAAATCTGCAGTGAAGAGAATCAGCATATTAAACGTTATCAATGTAAAATGTTTAAAGTAAACTAGTAAAGAGCATTCCTGAAGAAAATTTGTGGACTCAGCTAAAACTATTTCCATTGTACTAGTTGAAGAAGTTTGTGGCAGTTATACCTAGAGATGTTTTTAAAAAAGAGCAACTTGCTCATATTCCTTGTATATACTGTCAGTGCTTGACTTGGACTGAAATAAGTTCCGGTACTCATTTTGTGTGCTGGTACTGTTTATATTCAGGTGCAGGAGCTCCACAATACTTTCGAGGTAATATTCTATAAGAGGAACAGGAACTCAAACAGTAGAAATGGTGCCCAATGTTGACATGATGACAATCTTTTCTGTGAGTAATTGTGATCATCATCATCTCTTTCCCCCCTTCTCTCTCTCTCGCACAGAACACACACAGCAAGCATAACAACGTTGACATGACAAACACTGCCATGGCCTGTAGTAAAATCCAAAACATTATTAGTATCTGAGATTCTCTAAATTAGGGACCATTTCTGATAGCTATAAGACTACAGAGACTACCTGCCGAATAAACCTCAAATAGAAAAAAATGATCGGGCTGGATAAGCTGAAGTGGACTCGGCCCGAGTACCATTAGCCGGAGGCCAGACTAATATGATTCTACCGGACTCGGAAAGAGACCGGTGTGTTGACTGGGTACAGTATGCCATGAGAACCTAACCCGCTTTGGTGCGCTCTGTCAGCTAATGTTTGCCAACTGTGGTAAGCTGAATCATGCAAACCCTGCTAAAGTAAATCACTGTATTGGTTCTAGTGTCTTATATCCAATGGGTGCATGACCCACAAACACTACGCACATGTTTATACACTGTAGATTGGTATCTCTTTATTGACTAGCATTTAGATAACTGGTCAGTTGTTCAATCAGATTTACACCAAAAAACAGGTATCAACCAAAATAAGACGTCATGAAAAAGACATCTTAATCTGGTTGTGATCTGGTTGTAAGACGTCCTGACCAGATTTTAAATAAAAAAATACATCTTTATCATGTCTTATGCCCACTGGGAAGTGGCAAACAGCGTAAACTATAGAAACTGACATTACAATGGACATTACAAACCAAACATTGAAATACAGTTATAGAAGGTAAAGTATAAACCCAAACCGGTCTGTGCATCAATACTGGTACATAGTAAAGTATGGTATACCGCCCAGCCCTGCATGCTACCATGTTTTGTTTTGAGTTTTGATAGTTAGGATACATATTTCCCAATGCCGCGGGGACAGAAAGGCTTTTGCTTAGTGTTTTGCTGCATTGAAAGTTAGCTTGAGGTAGTCATCAACTGAAACTCATCAAGGGAACTCATTTCCGAACACACAACCACTTCATTTCAATGACATTACACATCGTACAGATTCACACTAGTGCACGTGCGCACACACCCTTTACAAATCAATAATGTTCCAAAGGCATTGGGCAACCAACAACTCTGTATTCATTATTTCAACTCTTTGGAAACCTGTTGTTTTAAGAGGCAGTGGCCTTCACCGTATGCATCCTGCCTGCCACTGAAGATGCCTGTCTACAAGCCAGTGTGGAAATACACTTTTCACCTGAACTTTGCTTAATGTTAATGCCTTAAACGCCCAGTGCAGTCAAAAACAGGATTTTCCTGGGTTTAATATATACAGTACCAGTCAAAGGTTTGGACACGCCTACTCATTCAAAGGTTTTTCTTTATTTTTTACTATTTTCTACATTGTAGAATAATAGTGAAGATATCAAAACTATGAAATAACACATATGGAATCATGTAGTAACCAAAAAAGTGTTAAACAAATCAAAACATATTTTAGTCTTCAAAGTAGCTACCCTTTGCCTTGATGTCAGCTTTGCACACTCTTGGCATTCTCTCAACCAGCTTCATGAGGTAGTCTGGAATGCATTTCAATTAACAGGTGTGTCTTTTTAAAAGTTAATTTGTTGAATTTCTTTCCTTCTTAATGCATTTGAGCCAATCAGTTGTGTTGTGGCAAGTTAGGGATGGTATACAGAAGATAGCCCTATTTGGTAAATGACCAAGTCCATATTATGGCAAGAACAGCTCAAATAAGCAAAGAGAATCGACAGTCTATCATTTCTTTAAGACATGAAGGTCAGTCAATCCGGAAAATTCTTCAAGTTTCTTCAAGTGCAGTCGCAAAAACCATCAAGCGCTATGATGAAACTGGCTCTCATGAGGGCTGCCACAGGAAAGGAAGACCCAGATTTTCCTCTGCTCTAGAGGATAAGTTCATTAGAGTTACCAGCCTCAGAAATTGCAGCCAAAATAAATGCTTCACAGAGTTCAAGTAACAAACACATCTCAACATCAACTATTCAGAGGAGACTGCATGAATCAGGCCTTCATGGTCGAATTGCTGCAAAGAAACCACTACTAAAGGACACCAATAAGAAGAAGAGAATTGCTTGGGCCAAGAATCACGAGCAATGGACATTAGACCGGTGGAAATCTGTCCTTTGGTTTGATGAGTCCAAAATTTAGATTTTTGGTTCCAATCGCCATGTCTTTGTGAGATGCAGAGTAGGTGAACGGATCTCCACATGTGTTTTTCCCACCGTGAAGCATGGAGGAGGAGGTGTGATGATGTGGTTGTGCTTTGCTGATGACACCTTCAGTGATTTAATTAGAATTCAAGGCACACTTAATCAGCATGGCTACCACAGCATTCTGCAGCGATACGCCATCCCATCTGGTTTGCACTTAGTGGAACTAACATTTGTTTTTCAACAGGACAATGACCCAAAACACACCTCCAGGCTGTGTAAGGGCTATTTTACCAAGAAGGAGAGTGATGGAGTGCTGCATCAGATGACCTGGCCTCCACAATCACCCAAAATCAACCCAATTGAGATGGTTTGGGATGAGTTGGACCGCAGAGTGAAGGAAAAGCAGCCAACAAGTGCTCAGCATATGTGGGAACTCCTTCACGACTGTTGGAAAAGCATTCCAGGTGAAGCTATTTGAGAGAACGCCAACAGTGTGCAAAGCTGTCATCAAGGCAAAGGGTGGCTACTTTGAAGAATCTAAATCTAAAATATATTTTGATTTGTTTAACACTTTTTTGGTTACTACATGATTCCATATGTATTATTTCATAGTTTTGATGTCTTCACTATTATTCTACAATGTAGAAAATAGTAAAAATAAATGCTGATAATGCCCTTTTATTGTAATAGCTGTTTGAAAAGACTGCCTGAAATTTCTGCCTGCTTTGGTGGGATGGAGCTGTGACCTTCCATGGTCATATCACCAGGCGGTAAATTAGTAAATAGACCAATTAGAAACAGAGATCCAAAACTCTCTGCCAATTACATACAGCTAGTTTTCAGTTTTCCCCTCCCCTTTCAGACCACTCTCAGACTGTCCAAGAAAAATTCTTTCTTGAGACATTGCTTTTTTTGTTGTTTATTTTTGGCCATTTTAATTGAAAACAATCACAGTAAGATACTTAATTGTTACCCAGAAATGATTTGATATTGAGATAAAAACAGCTGCATTGGTCCTTTAACAAAGTATTTGATATCCTCTGCTCAAGTCTGCACAGCTTTAGAATGGTGTCCTGTACACACACACACATTTGCACACAAAAGCATGTGCACACCGCATGTGCGGTCAAACACACAGACACACACACTTGTTGGTTTGACTTTTTCACCTGACGGGAAGTCTATTCTTGGAACATTACTTTGAGCAATTATCGCAGATTGTGTACAGTCTAATGATGTGAGTAAATCACTGTCAGAGTGGTAGTCTGTCGATTCCAAACAAATAAACTGTATACAGGATGATGTCTATTAGTTGTGGTTGTTCAAAATGTTTTGTTTACATGTTCTGTGTTTGTGTGTGTGGGGGTGTGTGTATGTGTGTGTGAGAGAGAAAGAGACACAAAGACATAATGTGCTTGTTTGTGTGTGTGTATATGTCCGTGTATGTGAATATATAACACAACCTAGATCAGAGCGAGATTAAACATGTTCAATAGCTTTCATGAGCTTATTCTCTCACTGCCCCGAGTCTAAGATATGGGTTTAGCTATCTTGGAATTAAGAACAACTCCAAAAACATTATTTTTAAGAGTACATTTTTTCTTAACTTTTTGCTTAAGGAGAAACATAAGAAATAGCGCAATAACATTTTCACAAACCTTTTTGAGGAATAACAACTTTGCTTAACTTTCTTCATGTCTATAGTTAAGGAAAAATGGGAGTTAAGAAGACATTTCTTCATAAGGAAGGTTTTGTGAATCTGGGCCCATATCTTGTGTGTGTGCAGTAGTGGTAGTACAGTTTATCAGAGTGAGATATCCTCTCATAAAATGTGTCCCCGGGCCCCATGCTGCAGTCTTCTAATTAACACTTCAATAAATAACTGAGTGAGAATAAATACATATCTCACAAGGAATAAATAAATCTTTCTCCAGAAATAAAATGACAGATCATCTCCTCAGAGCTACAGTCAACCATCAGCCACTTACGTGAGTTACTGTTGGCCTGGCAACCGCCACGGCAACGCTCCACCGTGATCGATTTTCTTAAATTTTCTTCTGCATCCTCCTAGAAAAAAAGAGGGATAAATAAAATGGTGGTAAACTCTTTCCTCCTGCCACACTCACTCACTCACTCACTCACTCACTCACTCACTCACTCACTCACTCACTCACTCACTCACTCACTCACTCACCCACTCACTCACTCACTCACTCACTCACTCACTCACTCACTCACTCACTCACTGACTCACTCACTCCCTCACTCCCCCGCCCCATTCAAGTGTCTACTGAATTCACTGGAGATGAGCAAGACATTAACAAAACAGATAATGTGGACATTTCATGCATAAGCTGCGATATGAGGGATGTATTAATGGGGAAATTATTGTGCATTCAATTACAGTGGAATGCCTTCTGGAGATGTTGTGATTTGGCCAGCGCTCCGATAGCGTCGGCTCGATGGGGGTCCCTGAGTGATGAACAACCTAATCGGCTAATCTCAAAACGGCCGCCGTTCACAAGCACCCAACGCCCATCCGCCGCTAACAGTGGCCAATAAAATTAAAGTCCCGTGCCCGGTGAAAAGAAAGAGGTGGAAATCAGAGATGGATAAACAAATATAATCATAAAAGCGCAGCGCGTTGAAAAGTGGTAATTCCGTGGGAGTTCATTAGCGAGAGATGGGAGAATGAAATGAAGGGGAGACATTACCTTTAATGTGGCCCCCCTGCAGAGTGTGTGATAGGGTGGTCGTCCTGGCTAAATTGAGTTTTTAGCATGATGCTACGCTAGCAGAGAAAACGATCTAAATTAGGTTGTAGCTTGACGCTACGTTAGCGACAACAAACTGTACAAATGGTGTTTTTAGCATGACGCCATGTTAGCAGAGAAATACTTTAGGAAAAGTATAGAACATCTCGTTCTGTTGTCAGAGAAAGAATTGTACAGAATGGGATTTCTAGTAAAGATGTCTGCTAACTGAGAGAAACTTGACCTGGTACTTGGCGACAAGTGAAAACAAGAGTAGGCCTATTTGCAAAACGGAAAGTAATGTGAGGGTTTGTGAGACGTGACGCTGGATTGTCAGTTACCTCTGCTACTTTGGCCAAACTTTGAGCTGAGAACAGTATTACACAGTAATCCTATATTTGTACAGAAGCTGGTACAGTACAGTATGTCTCCAGTCACGACTGACACAAGGCAGATGCTACCTTGATTGAGACATCTGCAGGAACCAGATGGAGAATGAGAGGAAGTGAGGTGTGATGTCTATCACTGACATTCAACAGCAAAACGCTGCCTTTACCACAGCAGCACAGGGTCGCGGGAGGCCCCATCAGACAGAACACTGCCTGGCCACTGTAATGTTATCGTGTGTTTCAGAAGATTATTTCCCCCCCTAGCAAAGTTGTGTTACTTCCAATGTGTTGCTTAACTCTGTGTGCGTGCTTTTGTAAAGGAAAGATGGTGTCTGTGTACATTCTGGTTACAGTTAGCACATTAGAGGGTTTTGGTGGTTCAGAATAATCACTCTTTACACATGTAACAGGGTGTTTTGAGACAGACAAGACGACAAGCTCATAGCCATGGGCTTTCCTTTTGCTTCCCTGTTGTGAATTGATGGCCAAGTGTGTATGTGTGTATTTGTGTATGATGAATGCTGTTTGGTGGGAATTGGTATCTCATGTCTCTTTAATGTTGCCGTAAGCACTATGTTTGCATGTGTGTGTGTGTGTGTGTGTGTGTGTGTGTGTGTGTGAAACTTTCTATGCATCCCAGCTCTATTTTTTTCCCTCTCCTCTCCTCTCCTCTATGTAGAGTACATATAAATAAAAAGATGGGTCTTGTGATATGGGACACAGCTGATCTCCACATCGACACAGATCTGGGTTGGAGGATCTGTCCCACAAGGAAACACTGGCTGCTGCTCCAACCTTTCAAACAGAGGAGACAAGATTATACTGCAGGACACAGTATGTCACTTAGTTAGGGATCTAGCCTCTGAACCATAGCATTCCATTAATGTTCTTCTCTACTCTACTCTACTCTACTCTACTCTACTCTATTCTATTCTATTTTAATGATGGCTCTTTGTAATTATGTTATCCCTGCCTGTTTGTAAGTGCAGCCAGGAGTCTGCGATGTAATGCCAGGCTGTGGTTTCTAATGAACAGCAGGGCAGGACCCTCAGGCTACACTTCAACTTTAAAACATCTATTATTGAGTCCCAGAGAAAAACACTGCAGCGGCCAACGCTGACCTCACAGGAGCTTTACGCTGTTGCTCTCCTCTGTTTTTATCCCCCTTTCCCTCCCTCCTCCCCTCCCTCTATCCCTTGCATCTGGTATCTGTATCCCCCACATGACCGACATTTAGAATAGAGGAGGTATGTATTGGCTCAAGGCAGAGTGATGTTCTCTTGGATGGTTTGTGTAGTGTTGCTAAAGCGTTACCATAGCGTTCGAAATATTAAGAGATCCACAGGGAAGTTAATCTCTCTGTCTCGCTCTCGCGCTCTCTCTCTCTCTCTCTCTCTCTCTCTCTCTCGCTCTCTCTCTCTCTCGCTCTCTCTCTCTCTCTCTCTCTCTAGCTCTCTCTCTCGCTCTTGCTCTTGCTCTTGCTCTTGCTCTCTAACTCTCTCTCTCTCTCTCTAGCTCTCTCTCGCTCTCGCTCTCTCTCTCTCTCTAGCTCTCGCTCTTGCTCTTGCTCTCTCTCTCTAGCTCGCTCTCGCTCTCTCACTCTCTCTCTAGCTCGCTCTCGCTCTCTCTCTCTCTCTCTAGCTCTCTCTCTCTCCCTCTCTCTCTCTAGCTCGCTCTTTCTCTCTCTCTGAATAAAAATGTAAAAGGCCATTATATACTCCATCACCTCCACTACGTGAGGAGTCACTGCCATCACTGCAGTCAAGTGTCTTATTTTATATTAGAGGAGGAGAGAAGTGTGTGTCTGTGTGTGTGAGAGAGAGAGAGGTTCGCTCTGAGTGTGAGTGGGCCTTGCTCTGCTCTGGCCATACTCATCTATGTGTGTGTAATGGATCCCAGTATATCTGCATAAGGTATGGAGGTGGAGGAGAAGTAATTTTGAGCATCCATAGGACAACATCAGAGTGATGGACTAAGGATTGACATACTTGAAGGACTGACACTGCTCTCTCTCTCTAAAACGAAAGGCGTAGTCATCTGCAGTGATGTAAACTCAGCAAAAAAAGAAACGTCCTCACTGTCAACTGCGTTTATTTTCAGCAAACTTAACGTGTAAATATTTGTATGAACATAAGATTCAACAACTGAGACATAAACTGAACAAGTTCCACAGACATGTGACTAACAGAAATTGAATAATGTGTCCCTGAACAAAGGGGGGGGGGGGGGGGGGTCAAAATCAAAAGTAACAGTCAGTATCTGGTGTGGCCACCAGCTGCATTAAGTACTGCAGTGCATCTCCTCCTCATGGACTGCACCAGATTTACCAGTTCTTGCTGTGAGATGTTACCCCACTCTTCCACCAAGGCATCTGCAAGTTCACAGACATTTCTGGGGGTATTGGCCCTAGCCCTCACCCTCCGATCCAACAGGTCCCAGACGCGCTCAATGGGATTGAGATCCGGGCTCTTCGCTGGCCATGGCAGAACACTGACATTCCTGTCTTGCAGGAAATCACGCCCAGAACGAGCAGTATGGCTGGTGACATTGTCATGCTGGACGGTCATGTCAGGGTGAGCCTGCAGGAAGGGTACCACATGAGGGAGGAGGATGTCTTCCCTGTAACGCACAGCTTTGAGATTGCCTGCAATGACAACAAGCTCAGTCCGATGATGCTGTGACACACCGGCCCAGACCACGATGGACCCTCCACCTCCAAATCGATCCCGCTCCAGAGTACAGGCCTCGGTGTAACGATCATTCCTGCGACGATTAACGCAAATCTGACCATCACCCCTGGTGAGACAAAACCGTGACTTGTGAGTAAAGAGCACTTTTTGCCAGTCCTGTCTGGTCCAGCAATGGTGGGTTTGTGCCGATAGGCGACGTTGTTGCCGGTGATGTCTGGTGAGGACCTGCCTTACAACAGGGAGGGCAATCAGCTGTCCGTCCTGTCTCCCTGTAGCTCTGTCTTAGGCGTCTCACAGTACAGACATTGCAATTTATTGCCCTGGCCACATCTGCAGTCCTCATGCCTCCTTGCAGCATGTCTAAGGCACGTTCACACAGATGAGCAGGGTCCCTGGGCATCTTTCTTTTGGTGTTTTTCAGAGTCATTAGAAAGGCCTCTTTAGTGTCCTTAGTTTTCCTAACTGTGACCTCGATTTCCTACCGTCTGTAAGCTGTTAGTGTCTTAACGACCGTTCCACAGGTGCATGTTCATTCATTGTTTACGGGTCATTGATCAAGCATGGGAAACAGTGTTTAAACCTTTTACAATGAAGATCTGTGAAGTTATTTGGATTTTTACGAACTATCTTCGAAAGACAGGGTCCTGAATAAGGGACATTTCTTTTTTTTGCTGAGTTTAGAACTTTTGTTTTGGTTTGTTTACAAGAGCTGTGTGTTTTAATCCCTCTGTACTCATTCCTAATGATAGTGATGAACTGAACACAGAAGTCAGGTATTTTCAGTTTAACTCAGGGTGGTAAATGAATCTCCTCGCCGCAATGGTGATGAAGGATGTTTGGTGTTATTTGTATCTGCGTGTTTTGAGTGTTTTGTCAGAAGTAGGCGAGTGGTTTTGCTTGCCTGGTAGATTTGTACACTCCCCTGGGAGCCACGGCCCAGTAAGATACTGCAGTTGCTCGACATAATTAGACCGGGAAGGTCCTTGTAAACTCATTAATATCTCGGCTAGGCTAAACTGGCTCGGTGGTTGTTCTTGGCAAAGAAACGAACAGATTTTTTAAAGAGGGAGATGTGGAGAAACGTCACTTTTAAGTCGCCTTCCAAGGGGTTGTAGGAAACAACCACAGACAGAGACATTGACCTACAATGGAGAGTAGTTTGGTATGAGTTTGATGCTGTTCTGCCTCAGTAGCTTTGGAATTTCCGCTAAATAACAAACATTTTCATGGTGTTATGGCCATAATGATATACTCAGTATGTTTCTGAACACTTTGTTTCCTGTTTGGTGAGAGTGAGTTCTTCTCCTATTTCTTCAGTATCTCCGTGAACGGTGATTCGTTGATTCGTTGATTGCAGTCAGAGCCTGGTTTAAGTGCGACTCAAACGATACTTTTTAAAACACAAGACGTTTGTGCTGAAACATTCCTTTCCTGGTTGATTTAGCTTGGCCAGTGAGTGACTGTGATGTACGACTCATATTAAGACAAACTCTGCACCACATGTTGGACATGAAACCATGCTGAAATCTGGCACATTGGCACGTGTAGCCTACCTGTCAGCGACGTGTCCTCAATTCACCTTTACTCTTAGCCAGCCGTCATCATCCTCTGTGCCAACATGGTCTGTGCCAGTTTATGAAACATCTCTTATGACATAAAAGCAGAACATGTGACTGTGTGGATGTTGTTCAAGCAGATTCCCTGTATACTGTACAGAGCAGACCTCTAGACACAGTTAAACCCTGCCACACCTGCACACACACTGCCCCCTCTCCTCTCCTGCTCCCTATCCCTGGGGTGGACATCATTACTCAGATTAAAACCAGTTAATGCGCTCTGCATTGTTTTAAGACCTGGGAGAGGCCAAAATGGACACACACAAAATATCTTATTTTCATCTCTCTCTCCCTCTCTCTCTCTCGTTTAAATGAATACCCATTGTTCTCTCTCTCTTTCCATCTCTCTCGCTCTTTTAGATGAATACCTATTGTTTTTGGTAAGCGGGGGTTGTCCCTTAGGCGATGTGTGTGTGTGTGTGTGTGTGTGTGTGTGTGTGTGTGTGTGTGTGTGTGTGTCCATGTGGGCAGGGCAGTGGCATCCCATTAGTCTTATTTGTTGTAGAGCAGGGTTCCTGTGGATTACTCATGGCCTAAAGTGCTATGCCCTTTCATTAACCTTGGCTCCCAGTCGCTTCATTTAATACAAAACAAATTCCTAATCTGGGCCTGCTAAACAGCGTTTCAGCCTGTATATTACTGTCTCATATTGCCTTGGGTTGCCACTCGCCAGATCCCTAATTACACTCCCAACACCTCCCTTGCTCCCTCCATGCGCCTATCATTATTTTAAATGTATTTTGATTGATTTGTGTCAGCTTTAACTGTGCTTTCTGCCAGATCGATAAATAAAGATCAATACTTTAATGTTTTCTTCAGAACCTTTATTAAAAAATAGATTGGCTGTAAAGAGGGCTGAATTACAGAGAGGACTGCCTACTTCCAACGCATGTCAACTGGAATCTAATTGAACAACGTTGAACCATTTGAGATCAGCTGAAGAAATGGAGGCAGGATGCAGAGAGAGTGAGAGAGAGAGACAGCGAGGGGCAGAGAGGGTGAGAGAGAGACAGCCAGGGGCAGAGAGAATGAGAGAGAGAGACAGCGAGAGGCAGAGTGTCAGAGAGAGACAGCAAGAGTTAGAGAGAGTGAGAGAGAGACAGCGAGAGGCAGAGAGAGAGTGAGAGAGAGACAGCGAGGGGCAGAGAGAGTCAGAGAGAGACAGCAAGAGTTAGAGAGAGTGAGAGAGTGACAGCGAGAGGCAGAGAGAGAGTGAGAGAGAGACAGCGAGGGGCAGAGAGAGTCAGAGAGAGACAGCAAGAGTTAGAGAGAGAGAGACAGCGAGGTGCAGAGAGAGAGTGAGAGAGAGTCAGTGAGGGGCAGAGAGAGTGAGAGAGAGTCAGTGAGGGGCAGAGAGAGAGACAGCGAGGGAGGGAAAGAAAAGAAAAGAAAGACTGCAGCTCAGAGGAGGCTGAGAGATCACAGTTTTTGTGACTGGCTGATGCACGGCTTTACTTCAAGGGTACCATCAGAACTTTTTTTTACCCTTCAGATTTACCTTCACATCTACAATAAGCTGTAGAGAGGATGTTTATGCTTAAATAAAAGGATGGTCTAAATACGATAGTGGGCCCTCTGGTTTTAAACCAGGTTTGGATTTCTCACCTGTGGGCTAGAGATGATATGATTCAGGTCATGGAGAACTAAAGGTCATAGATAAAAACATTCAAACCTCAGCCCCATATAAGCCAGAACCTTTTTCCTCAGAGCTAAAATCTTACATGGTGCTGCTGCAAGACTACATACCAATGGTGTTATGAATGTTACTGTGCTTTAGCTTCGCCAGGGGAGGGGGTGTTTGTTGGAGGACAACCCCCATCCCCCACCTCCCCTGCTATGCACCTAGCTCAGGTGCCCTTGTTCCCTACCCTCACACAACTCCAACCCACCCTCCCGGGACAGTACCCAATGTGGCGGTCGTAGAGTGTGTGTGTGTGTGTGTTTGGCTCTGTGTGTGTACTTGTATGCGTGAGTGCGTGCACACACCTGTTTGTGTGTATGTGTGTGTGCGTGCGTGTGCATTCTTGTCAGCGTATGCTTGCGTGTGTAATGATTGTATGTGTTGGTATGGTACAGCTGTGGCCCCTCTATCCAGCTTTAGCTCCGGTGGGATCAGGGGGTTAAGACAACAGAGCAACTGAGGCTCCCCCTCTCCCCTCCTCTCCCTGGGCGTACCCCTGGTCCCTAGCTTCTTTAAATGGGCCAGTTTGACCCAGCCCAGACACACGTGAAGGCGCACAGTGCTACTGTGATTAATTACAGGGTTACAGCCATGCTGACATCATCATAGTGCACCGGGCTTGGGCTCTCAACCCACTGAAGGGCAGACACATATAGACAAACACACACACGAACACACACACACCTTGCTCCTTATGTTATAAAAGGGGGAGCTCAGCTGTGCGTCTAACCACCAAACAAGTAGGGGGTGATTTTCAATTCCACTTCAAAGTCTATAGGTTATCATTCCTAACTCATAGGCGCAGGTGAAGTGCTCAAGAACAATTCGACCACATCAGACTAAAGGTTTGCTGAATTGAATCTAAGCTCCAGTGGCCAGACATTGGTGACCATGGCCTTTTATCCTCCTGTGTCCTCTTTCCTCCGTCCTCTCTCGCCACCTTTTGAAAAAGGTCAAAGTTAATTGAGGCGAGTCGGCGAGGAGTGTGAACGTGGATGGAAATGCGCTTGCTTGAAAGGAGACATTCCTTCTCCACTCGTGCGTCGTTAGGTAGATTATATGTAAAGGGCTGGGTCCCAAAATACATTTCTAAAGTGATCAAAACAATTTCAGTTAGTTTGTGCAAGACATTTTATAGATAAAACAATAAGTAGCACATTCTTTTTAAACGTGTGCATGTTTTTCTCTGGTAGGATACACATGGGTATCCTCGATGAAAGGTGGCTATCGAGGAGGGGAGGACACTTCCATTTGCCTGCTAAATGAATTGACACACTCCTCGACCACTCTACCATTTATCGGTTTCCGGGTCACGGAGGAGAGAGGATGGAGGAGAGAGGACGGACGGTCTTTTGCCCACCCGAGAATCTCCCCATGTCTAACGCTGGGTGTAATTACATTAAATGTATGTCATGTACATGTGCTTGTGTGCTCAGTGGTCAATAAACAAAAGAAGCGTGTACATTCACATGTCCACTGACCAGAAGTGAACCGGGTCAGGTCTGCCCAACCAGGTTAAGCCCATCTGGGGCGCCATGGCAACAGCAGGGGCCCGGCCCTGTCTCGTGGGATTAAAATGCTCTTATTGTTATTTGTGTCATTGTCGGCATAGAACAAGCCGTCCCCTCTCACCTCCCATTACACTGCACTGTGATTAATCTTCTGTACGGGGCACCGTCTGTACAGGCTAAAAAGCATGGTCGCCCACGTCAGCCAGACAACGCCACTCAGTTTATTACTGTTTGTTCCCCTCTTTTATTTCTTTTTCACCTATTTCCTCAGACATCTTAAAATGTTAATTATGGACAAGTGTAATTGATATTTGTATCGATCTTTAGTTGAAGTTTGGTTTTTATTCTCCTGGTATCTCCGTGGCTTTGGCCTTGTTGTTGTGCCTATAGCTCCAGCCAGGTCACCTGTGATACAAGTCAGTATTCGACGTCCATCCATGTCTGAGGATGTCGGGAGATGATGTGAAAACATGCCACTAGGGGCAACAGTGAGCGCTGGTACCTTCAAGTAGGTTTGGGTTTTGCCAAGGCGTTGTGGACAGGGATGGCGGATGGTCGTAAGCATCTGCCTGTAGTGCCAAACGTTGCAAGTTTGAATCCAGAGATAGAAAGTCGTTTTTTCAATTTTTGTTTTAAGCCCAAACCTTAACCCTTACCTTAACCATTCACAGTTCATGCCTAACCTTAACCCTTACCTTAACCATTCACAGTTCATGCCTAACCTTAACCGTTACCTTAACCATTCACAGTTCATGCCTAACTTAACCCTTACCTTTACCATTCACAGTTCATGCCTAACCTTAACCCTTACCTTAACCATTCACAGTTCATGCCTAACCTTAAGATTCTGGAGTTAATGCCAAAACTTAACCCTAACTTTAAAAATATTGAGTTAATGCCTAAAGTTGACAAACACTTTGAAATGTTACGCTTGCAACAACTTCAGAATGTGACTTTTGAGAAACATGGATGAATATCTAATTCTGAAGTGAGAATGTGAGAGCTAGTTGATAGCTCGCCCTGTGGTCTATAGTCGTACAACCTGTCTGTCTGTCCATACTTGGAATACCACAGTTGGGCTGAACTGCTGTACCATGGCACAGAGAGAACAATATCAAGGTCTCTACTTGTCCAACCCTTTGTCTTAAGTTGCTCCTCTTTTTTAATGGCAACACTTAACATTAGTTAATGCACCAGTGAAACTAATGCATGGAAATGAAACGTCCATCTCTGTTTGTCCTGGTCTGTTTTCAGCCTATAGGTGATGATGCACCTCTTCTTAGGCCAGCTGTCAGCTATACCATTGGATCCTGGTCAGGTCCCTGTTTGTAATGTGATTGGAGTTTTGGTTTGATTTATGGAGGTACATGAGTTTGCCAACTCTGGTCTGATTTCCTGTCCAATTAGCTTTAGAGGACATTCAGAAGAGGAGTGAGTTGGAGCGTAGAGGATGCTTTTGAGATTTGTCCATCTCATTGGACCCACACACACTGTGGGCCGTGGCGAGGGGGTTAAGCTGGCGAGAGTGTCAGAGGCTACACACGGCCGGCTTTAGTGCATTTTGTTGTAATGGCGTCCCAGTTGCCATGTCAGAAATCAATTCTAACTGGGAACCGGCGAGCACAGAGAGGTCAAGGCTTCGACTGCCTAAATATTTTATCTCAGAAACACGTCTGGAGCTTTTAAAGATGTGCTCTGCCCTCCTTTCTCCCTGCCACACACACACACACGCACACACACACACGCACACACACACACACACACACACACACACACACACACACACACACAGGCTCGGACGACACTGCTTTTGAGTCCTGGCCTGGGTCAGGGCCTGGTTAAAATCAATTTTGATCAATTATTAAGAGTGCTGGTATCTTTGTGAGGCTAAAAAGGCAGCTGGTGGATGCAGTGTGCTCTGCTCGCTGATAAAGTCCACTTTTTATTCAGTTTATTACTGCTTCCTTGGACAACTCTCAACCCCGGAGAAATCTTCAAACTGCAACCCAGAGTTACTCCTCTTAGAGGCCTGGAACATCATTGTATTTGATGTGTGCATGTGTGAGTGCTCTGATTGTCTTCTCCATGTTGTTATGTTTTTGTGTTGTGGTTTTCATATAAGCCCTTATAAACCTCACCTGCACACCATTTTGACCAGTTTTTTACATGGACTGTTTTTGTATTTCACTTTTGTGCAAATAAATAATCATGTTTTCTCAGGTTCCTTGGCCTTTGGAATAACCTCATTGGAGTTTGGAGGAGTTGCGGACACAGAGAATGGCGAGGGAAGAGTGAGAGGGAAGAAAGGGAACGAGAGAAAGAGGGGAAGGTAGTGCGAAACCCTGGGTGAGAGCGGCAGGAAGGGAGAGTGAGTGAAGTCCAGAGTGAGAATGTGATTGGTAGAGGAAAGGGGGAGGGATGGAGATGAGGGAAGAGTGTGTGGGTTTGGTTGAACAAGAGAACTGTAAGTACCAAGGGGAAGACAGAGGGAAAAACAGTAACCAGCCAATGGAAATTGTTGCCAAATTAGACCTGCCCATGCAGACCTCTGCCATCCTACACACGGACACACATTGATCAGATCAGAAGGGAAAAAATCATCTTTGGTTACTGTTTTCTCTCCAGTATTCATGGTAAAGTTAAACGTTACCCCAAGTAACCAATTCATCCCGAAATGACCTGGGCGGGAGAACCAAATCTCAGAGAGTGAGAGTGTGTGTGGATGCGGATGCGGATGCGTCAGTGCGTCATGATTGAGACGTGAGGTTCACTGCACTTCTGCACCATCTCCTTTTAGGACGAGACAAGTTGTGGCCGTACTGACCCAGGTGTGTGCCGATAACCAATCAATGGTCTGGACTTAAGAGTGATCACAGAGGACGAGACTGACACGCACACACACACTCCTTGGTCGATGGGCCCCTGGGCTGACCTGAAAGGCGTCACATCTGAAAAGCATGCCGTTCCACCCTGATGAGCAATCTGCCTCATCAAAAACCCTTTTTTCCAATCAATAAGGCTTTCAACTGGGGACTCCTCCATGGCAGGCCACAGTCCGCACCACACTCCCCTGGTGGGCAGGCCGCTTTTTGTGTGTCTGTGTGTACATTTATTTGTGTGTGTGTGTGTGTGTGTGTGTGTGTGTGTGTGTGTGTGTGTGTGTGTGTGTGTGTGTGTGTGTGTCCATTGTACAGATGCCACGTGGAGGTCTGACTAAAGAACTCGTTGCAAAAGCGATGGCAGCTTCCTCCTCGAGGTCTTTATGAGATGAGAGAGACATTCTGTCAGCGAAGTGAAGGACACAGCACTCTGTTCACAGTACAATATCAACTAAACTGGACACTTGGATGTGTGTGTGTGTGTGTGTGTGTGTGTGTGTGTGTGTGTGTGTGTGTGTGTGTGTGTGTGTGTGTGTGTGTGTATGAAGTGTGTGTGTGTGTGTGTGTGTGTGTATGAAGTGTGTGTGTGTGTATGAGAATAGCCATGCTGAGTATTCTCTGTCAGTCAGTTAGTCCTTGGCTATCACTGGAGAACACTGAATTCATCTCCAATCTCCCCCATTCAACGAGTCCCCCGAGGTTGGCTAATTAACCTAATAAAACACTAATAGAACCATTTCCAAAGGTAAATTTAATTTACTTGTCAGCGTTGTACATCAATAGGAACAAGGAGCGTGGGTACTTAGCCGTCTTTGTTAGCTAGCGGTTGGCGCTAGCAGACATTACAGTCAAGTAAATAGAGGCCTCTTACGCCTCCTGTCACCAGTCGCAGAGGAACGATTACAGAAAGGATGGTGGGAGTGGGGGATGAACCGGACGACAGATTAGCTCAATATTTATCTCAATTGACGAGGGCATATTTTTCTTCGAGGGCACCGCCGCCCGTCGCACACTTTCCCCCGTCTTCACCGCCGCGCTGCAACCTGTTAATAGAGCCAGCTAATGTTTTAATAAATGAGCTTTGATTAAGAAGATTGCCACCCTTTTGATTGTAATGGGGGTTTAAACAAACGCCGTTCGGATGGAATAATCATAAAAGCCAAGCGAGACTGGAAAAAGGAGGTGTAGGAGGATAGGTCCTTATCGTTTACGGCTCTCCTCTCTCCTGGCCATTAAGTCTCCTCTCGTTACTGCCTCTCTCCCTATGGCAGGGTAATGACCTGCAATCACCACCAAGTGAATCACTATTAAAAGACCTGGGCCCAGCACAGGGGGAACGCTCTTAAAGGCACATTAAAACACATGGGAGGTAGTCTCCGCTCTAGTTATTATAGATCTATAGATATATAACAAGCCCCTCGCCAGTTAAAAAAAAAAATGGTATTTCATTTTTGACAGTGGTGGATATAGGCCCTGGGGACTGGGCTCAGAGAGAGAAGAGAGAGCGACAGGGAGGACGCTGTTGCTTTCATGGCTTCTGATGAGGCGGGTGTCAGAGACAGAGGTGGAGTCCAGGCATCTGCATGACCTCTAGTTCATTTGGGTCCCTTTGAACTTTCATAAATGGCATTTGTCAAACTTAGTTATCACACTTGTTCATGGTTTGTCCATGAACGCCTTGGAATGTACAATAACGCTTTGCATGATTTGCATAGTCATTTACATGCACAATGACATGACTAACTCCCTTGTAGTTTCTGTATAATTACCTCGTTGTACTGTAGTTTCAAGTGTCTCCCTCATGTTGGCTCTCTGGACAGAGCACAGGGCGACACAGTATATCTATGTTGTTATACAGTAGAACTAATTCTGCTGTTTAAATATACTATACCACCGCTGCCTATTAGCTTTGGACAAGGCTTCTCCTCAAATGAATGAATAAAGGCTATGTATAAGGAATGTTAACCTACAATTGAATGATTTGTGGGCAGCAGCCCAGCTGATGAAATAATAATTATAGTTTGTTCCTGTGGAGCGGGCTTTGGAGACTCCAGTAGAATGCAAAGTGAGTTTCTGTTCTGTGTGAGCCACAGATACAGTAGTCTATAAATGCTGAGTACAGTACAGGATATTACAGTACAGTAGATTCAATGCAATAACACTGAACCTACCAAAGGTTCTCATTTCGGTTTAATATGGTAATGGCAGTTTCTGCTCTTCTTGGTATGGTTTATTTGGGAGAAACCAGGCCAAGGATACTGAACATTTGTTTGGTTAATATAGAGATGGCAGAAATGTGGACGACCTATGCTTCTAGTGAACTCATTCACATACATTGCCACATGAAAACGCACTACACCAAATTCCTACGCACGTAAGAACACGCAAAAACATCTGAACACACAAACACACACACACACACACACACACACACACACACACACACACACACGGCCCACATTATTAAATGCCATTTTATTGAATCTGAAACACTTTTCTCATTCTGCCTGAATACGGCCCTAATCAATATTTTTTATATTAGCAACAGTTTAACCAAGCGAGGGAAGGTCATGATGCCAATTATCTCTCTCACACACGTGTGTGAACTGACTACTGAGTGCTGTCCTGGCCCCATTTACCCAACATTGGCATGGTCTGGAGAACACTGAGTTATGTATGCTATGTGTACAATCAGAGGCAAGTTATTTCAAGGCTCTCCCTGTGCAGTGTATCAAGGCCTCAAAGGGAAATCTAGATCATACGGGTAGATGAGGCCACAACGGCAGAGCTGGAGCCGTGTACGTTTCTACAGAGCCAGGTAAGTGTATCTATTCACCTTATCCACAGGGGCTGTGTCGTGGGCACGGTGAATGGGGTTGTCTAACAAGGACAAGTACGAGTTGATTTCAACTACTTTTCTGAGAACTGGACAAATCTATGTACAGTGCTTGTCCTTGTTAGACAACACCATTCACCGTGCCCACGACACAGCCCCTGTGGATAAGGTGAATAGATACACTTACCTGGCTCTGTAGAAGTACACACGGCTCCAGCTCTGCCGTTGTGGCCTCATCTACCGTATGATCTAGATTTCCCTTTGAGGCCTTGATACACTGCACAGGGACAGACACAGAGGGAGAAAGAGAGTGCGAGATGAACGCAAGAAGCGACAGAGCTAGGAGATGGGAGACACTGAAAACCCCAGGAAAGAAGAGAGGTGGTGAGAGATAGAAGGAAAGCAAGGGAGATTCTCTGTATGTTCTCTCACTGGAGGCTGCGTGTGTCTTTCATATGTCCCTCCGGAGTTTGGAGGAGAGCAGAGGAGAGGAGTGAGTGAGGAACATCTGAGTCTCCTGTGTCTCTCTGCCACCTCTGGGCCTCCACTCTGCCTGCTGGCTTTAATTCAATTCTAATGGAATGGAAATGGATATCTCTGCTCCCCCTGGGGAGGGAGAGAGAGAAAGAGAGAGGGTCAGGGAGAGATAGAGAGAGGGAAATAAAGAGGAGAAGGTTGGATTGGAGATGAGCATACAAGAGAGGAGAGTAGAGAATAAGTTTTTTTGTTCTGGATTCCCTAAGTTCTGTTCAGTATTGAAGACACGCTGTCACCAAGTACGTATTCTTAGTCCTGGTATTGTCTGTCTTAATCCAACCTGCATCCTGAGCCTGTCTGTCTGTCTGTCTGTCTGTCTGTCTGTCTGTCTGTCTGTCTGTCTGTCTGTCTGTCTGTCTGTCTGTCTGTCGGTCTGTCTGTCTGTCTGTCTGTCTGTCTGTCTGTCTGTCTCTCCTGTGTGTGTGTGCGCTTGTGAGTGTGCGCGCTTGTGTGTGTGCGTCTGAGTGTGTGTGTGTGCGTGTGTGTGCGAGTGTGTGTGTGTGTGTGCGTGTGTGCGCTTGTGTGTGTGTGTGTGTGTGCGTCTGTGCGCTTGTGTGTGCATTTGAGTGTGTGTGTGTGTGTGTGCATGTGTGTGCATCTGAGTGTGTGTGTGCGCTTGAGTGTGCGTCTGAGTGTGTGTGCGTGCGCTTGTGTGTGCATTTGTGTGTGTGTGTGTGTGTGTGTGTCTGAGTGTGTGTGTGTGTGTGTGTGTGTGTGTGTGTGTGTGTGTGTGTGTGTGTGTGTGTGTGTGTGTGTGTGTGTGTGTGTGCGTCTGAGTGTGTGTGTGCGTCTGAGTGTGTGTGTGTGTCACATACTGTGTGTGTATTTTGTGCGACAGCCACATGGAGTCAGTGTGAACTGTGGCAGAGCTCATTCTCTCAGAGGCATCACACTCCACCGCAGCAGGGATCCATTTACATAGTAATGAAACCACACACACACCCGCGCACACACACTCTCACACACACACACACACGTACACGGGAGAAGCCTGTTACTATGATGGTGATTAATGCTTCATATTCTTATTAACATTGTTGATGTTATTAGTATAATAATGATATTTATTTTAGGTGTACTACTGGTTGCCATAGTAAATGTAGCAGCAGTATTAGTAGTAGTAGTGTTCTGTGTGTGCATGCGTGAGAGAGATAAAGAGAGAGTTTGTGTGAGTGTGTGGCTGCAGCCTTTCTACTCTCTGATATAGATAGCAATGACCCCTCGCTCACTGTGCCGACTCCATGCTGTGAATTCCATCTAACCAGAAAAACAAGGGGAGATTGTTATGCAAATTAATATGTGGGGGTATCGAAAAATAGTGATGTTTGTGTCTGTGTATGTGAGAGAGAGAGAGAGAGAGAGAGAGCAATGGGGACTACCTAGGGGAAGCATAAAAAGGCGAAAATCAGAATGGTTGCACTCTGCAGTGCAAAGATAGACCTACTGTACTTGTAACCAGAATGATGAATATTTTTCAAAGCATGGTGAACACACACCACAGGTCACCTGTGATACAAGTCAGTATTTGACGTCCATCCATGTCTGAGGATGTCAGGAGATGACATGGAAACAGGCCACTAGGGGCAACAGTGAGCGCTGGTACCTTCAAGTAGGTTTGGGTTTTGGTAGGGTGTCTTGGACAGGGATGGCGGATGGGCGTACACATCTGGTGCCAAAGGTTGCATTTTCAAATCCAGCGATAGAAAGTTGTTTTGGAGATTTTTGTTTTAAGCCTATCCCAAACCTTAAACCTTACCTTAACCATGTGGAGTTGATATTTAACGTTAATATGTTGGAGTTCATGCCTTTTTTTTGGACTTTGGTAGAACTTCTAAATTTGACGTTTGAGAAACATGGATGAACGGCTACTTCTGACGTGAGACTGTGAGAGCTAGTTGCACAAACACCCTGCACTGTATACAGCAGAATCAACAGTAAAGAGAGTAGGGGAGACAGTGAGTGTAAACACAGGTAACTTACTGTTTCATTTTCAAATCAATCCACTGCTGCTTCTCTCTCTCTCTCTTTCTCTCTCTCTCTCTCTCTCTCTCACTTTGCATGCGAAAGATGGTTAAAACATTGTTCTGGTCTCTGGCATTGGTGATCTGTTTACCAGACTTTGCCAGACTCTAGTGCCACCCCAACGTTATTAGAAAGCAGATTGGATATTGGGTGATCGCGTGTGGACATCGCAGTACCTTGAAAAAACGATGACGCTCCGAACCCGTGTATCAAGACACCATAATTGCGTGTACTAATTACAAGGGCATTTTAAATCATTGTGCAACACTGTCACACAAGATATCTACTTGAAGTGGATCATGATCCTGTGTTGTTGACTTGCTTTGTCTTTTATGTCAAGTTGCATCAGGTTGCGTCTGTCTTGGTGCCGTGCTGGACGTGCTGGCTGTGAGCGTGGGGACAGGTCCAAATACTCCTCTTCCCTGCCAGGCAGGAAAGTGCCAAGATACCACCACAAGGCCATTAGCCCTCTAGGGTATGCCAAGATTGGGTTGGACATTCGTACTGTAGGCCAATGAAGGTTTAAATGGGTGCCAAATACCTCAACAAAGGAATTACGTATTTCATGAGGTAGTGCTGCGAAACAATGGAAGTATTGCTAGGCCGAATTTTTGTATACAGTAGTTGACCATTTGTTAATAGTGAAACGTATTTAACAGTGGTTTCCACATGGTTATCCACCAAACATTTGATATTGCTGCAATAACGTCTGTATGAAAACTGAGAGAAAAGTTTACACTTTTTAAATTTATGAACACATCTGTAAAATGTAAAACTAAGCTTGTCTGTATGAACTGCAAATGCTTCATTCAACAAACCCTCTATCAAATTCCCTTTTTCCAAAATGAGCTAATAATTTAAATGAATGCAATATTTGTTACAATGCGTAACCAGGGAGGATACAGTTCACCACAATCCGTAGGCTCTATTTTCGTTTTCAAGCTCCACCAAATTCCCATCATAATTATGTCAATATCGAGGCAAACGCAAACACACTTCCATTTCCGACAAATGTAATATGTGTAATGCGGATAAAAATGAGATCCCCGTCCTCCTCTCCCTGCTCCCCCCACCCCACCATCCCCCCTCCTTTCTCCCAATAAAAGTTTTGGCAGGCCTGAGCTGTTGTAATTGGCAGACGGTTGCCGTGCCGATAGACTCCCCCGTCCTGTGGGTCAAGAGTAATTTACTGAACAGCTAAACGCCCTAGCTGTTTTTTCTTCCCGGCATCCATATTGGAATTCCCATCCAGGCTGTATTACAAGGCAAGATGATGGCTTAATCCCCTGTTAATTAGAATAACATCTCCGGCAGCTGAGGCTGAGGGTCCGCTAATGCAGAGTTCCGGAGCTCCCTCCGGAGAGCCTGCCTGGCTGACTTGCTGAGGCCCAGAGAGGAAGGCTTGGCGCGGGCACAGAGAGCTGGAAAGAGAGGGGGGCCTTGGACGAGGCGTGAAAGGCTGTTTAATCCGCTGTTGATGACTCTTGTGGGCTGATGGGGCTGCCTAGTGTTGGCACGTCCGGCCAATCCACCATGATCTGGGTCAAAGCTAGACTGAAGGACGATTGAGTGTGTCTTCAAAGGTGTTTAAATGGTGTACTAGCACACCTGTGATAAGGGTGCATGCACTTTTGCAAAGTAATGTTGCAGATACTCCTTTGGTTGGAATCATAGTATGAAGCTGAAGAGCTTTGTGCGTAACAGTTAGGCGTGCCATGAAAATTGTGCTTGTGTGTGTGTGTGTGTGTGTGTGTGTGTGTGTGTGTGTGAGTGCATGTCTATGGCTTTCTGATGAAATTCCATCATGTAGTGCCCCATAGCGTATGTCATGACCACACTCCAATAAGTGACAAATCAAAAGCTGAGACAGTGTTGTCCTAATGATTCTCCAACATCCTGTGCAATTATTAGTAAAATAGGAGCTGCAATCAAACTGTGTCAACGGTTCCTCCAAACACCATGATACACCAGGAGTCATTTTCTGACAGTGACGGTCCACTGTTGGTCCCGTCCAGGAGCGGAGAATAGGAAGAATAAGAGCCATCATTCATGTCTCTCCCTCGTTACTGTACTTACAGTGGGTACTCAGACAGTCATTAGAGGGAAGTAGTCTGGATAAATCGGAGCTAGCCCTCTTTTCTGCTTCTTCCTCTACCCAGCCTCCTGGAAAGACACAAACAGCAGGGGATTATCCCCCAGCCCCCTGCTGCTACTCTACCTGTGTGTCTGACAGAGAGAGACAGAGACAAAGGGAGAGAGAGAAAGAGCGAGAGAGAGACAAAGAGAGAAAGAGACAGAGAGAGGGAAAGAGAGAGACAGAGAGAGAATGAGAGAGGGAGAGAGCTACAAAGAGTGAGAGAGAGACAAAGAGGGAGAGACAGAGAGGGAAAGAGAGAGACAGAGGGAGAGAGTGAGAGAGACTAGAGAGAAAAAGAGAGACAAAGAGAAAGACAGACAAAGATAGAGCGATACAAAGAGAGTGACAGATACAAAGAGAGCGAGAGAGAGATACTCATCTGACACACTTAAAAACATGGTTCACTCACATGATGTATTGTGTGTATTGTTGTGAAATTGTTAGATATTACTTTTTAGATATTCCTGCACTGTTGGAGCTAGAAACACAAGCATTTCGCTACACCCGCAATAACATCTGCTAAACACGTGTATGTGACAATTTTTGTGTATGTGATTTACATGGTTCCCAGCACTGTCTGAGCAAGATTCTCTGAAATAATGAAAATGACATTTTTTTTATGTTACACAAGGGGAACAATGGAGGTTCCCATGAATATGTTTTAGTCTGTCTTTGGCTTCATTGTCCAGTCTCAGCTACCTGAACATAAAATCATCTTTTCACCACATGGTTGTGTTTCACATCAATATGCATCCAATCAATTAGATCTCACCAAAATAAGCTTGCCTAAGCAATCACCAAGATAGCTAGTATTGCCTTATATTTCTCCATAAAGTTTCACATCTGTACTTGGTTGAGTCAAAACTACAGCCCACTGATGATACTACAGCCTGAAATAGGGACAGAATATAATGATATTCAGTTGAAGTAAAGACAAGCCATATGACGAGGTTAATGCTAGATTATTTGCTAAGGTACTACCTTGAAGTACATTTACAGTGCCTTCGGAAAGTATTCAGACCGTTTAACTTTTTCCACATTTTGTTATGTTACAGCCTTATTCTAAAATGGATTAAATAAAAATAAAAAATCAGCAATCTACACACACTACCCCATAATGACAAAGTGAAAACTGTTTTTTTGCAAATTTATTTAAAATAAAAACAGAAATACCTTATTTACATAAGTACTCAGACCCTTTGCTATGAGACTCAACATTGAGCTCAGGTGCATCCTGTTTCCATTGATCATCCTTCAGATGTTTCTACAACTTGATTGGAGTCCACCTGTGGTAAATTCAATTGATTGGACATGATTTGGAAAGGCACACACCTGTCTATGTATATAAGGTCCCACAGTTGACAGTGCATGTCAGAACAAAAACCAAGCCATGAGGAAGAAGGAATTGTCCATAGAGCTCCGAGACAGGATTGTGTCAAGGCACCAAAAAATGTCTGCCTCATTGTAGGTCCCCAAGAACACAGTGGCCTCCATCATTCTTATTTGGAAGAAGTTTGGAACCACCAAGACTCTTCCTAGTGCTGGCTGCCTGGCCAAACTGAGCAATCGGGGGAGAAGGGCCTTGGTCATGGAGGTGACAAAGAACCCCATGGTCACTCTGACAGAGCTAGAGTTCCTAGAGTTCTAGAGTTCCTCTGTGGAGATGGGAGAACCTTCCAGAAGGACAACCATCTCTGCAGCATTCCCACAATCAGGCCTTTATGGTAAAGTGGCCAGACAAGATACTCTGGTCTGATGAAACCAAGATTGAACTCTTCTGCATGAATGCCAAGCGTCACGTCTGGAGGAAACCTAGCACCATCCCTACAGTGAAGCATGGTAGTGGCAGCATCATGCTGTGGGGACTGGGAGACTAGTCAGGATCGAGGCAAAGATGAACAGAGCAAAGTACAGAGAGATCATTAACGAAAACCTCCTCCAGAGCCCTCAGGACCTCAGACTGGGGGCGAAGGTTCACTTTGCAACAGGACAACAACCCTAAGCACACAGCCAAGACAATGCAGGAGTGGCTTCGGGACAAGTCTCTGAATGTCCTTGAGTGGCCCAGCCAGAGCCCGGACTTTCTCTGGAGAGACCTGAAAATAGCTGTGCAGCGACGCTCCCCATCCAACCTGACAGAGCTTGAGAGGATCTGCAGAGAAGAATGGGAGAAACTCCCCAATACAGGTGTGCCAAGCTTGTAGCATCATACCCAAGAAGACTCGATGCTGTAATCACTGCCAAAGGTGCTTCAACAAAGTACTGAGTAAAGGGTCTGAATACTTATGCAAATGTTATATTTCAGTTGTTTATGTTTAATAAATTAGCAAACATTTATAAATACCTGTTTTTACTTTGTCATTATGGGGTATTGTGTGTAGAACAATTTAATCAATTTTAGAATAATGCTGTAACGTAGCAAAATGTGGAAAATGTCAAGGGGCCTGAAAACTTTCCGAATGCACTGTATATATATAGCACTGTATATATAAGCTACCTCTTATTAAATGACCATGCCATGAAAGTACTGTGGGAGCATGTAAATTCAGCATGAGTTTGCATGTTTATCAGTATGAGTACGATACTGATAATGTCTGTCACGTTTGATAAAAAAATACAATAATAAGAATAATATGTTTTCTTTCACGTTTTCAAGTTTGAAGTTTTAATGTGACCTGCACAAGTACATTGAAATGCCTTTCTTGCAAACGCCTTTATTTGTGCCTTTCAAGATACCCAAGGATACTTACAGAGTAAAAATCCAATAAAATAGCACAAAATATGAGGGCAAATTACATTACAAAAAAGGCATGGTACCAAAAGACCAACACAACAATACAAGGGGAAAAAAACAAGGTCATCAAAAGGTAGTTGAAATGAATGGATAGAACGGATAAGGTGTTTGGTATTGTTTGGATCAATTTGAAACACATGACCCATTTGATCTGTTTTCGTGGGTTGTCACAGAACACAGCACAAATCTGGTCCTTATTCCCAATGAGTCATGAGCCTGTCTATCATCATGAAAAAATGATAGGAAGATAGAGAGGGAGAGGAGAAGAATAGGAAGACGATGAGGAATAAGACGACGAAGAAGACGACGAAGAAGAAGACGAAGAAGACGCAGAGGAAGAAGAATTGAAGTGAGTGGGAAAAAGTTATGCAAAGAGAGGACGAAAAAAGGTAGACAGAGAGAACGTTAGAAAGAAGAATAGCAAGGAAAAGAGGGAGAAAGAGAGAGGGATAAGGAGAAATAGAGATAAAGGAAGATAGAGAAATAAACAGCTGTGTGCCCCTGCGACTCACCCTGTTAAAGTGGCTTTATTAGGAGTCAGGGACTGATCACAGTGCTAAGTGACCCGGCAAGGTCAGGATGAAGGGCAGCGGCTGTAATTAGTATGCTTGTCTATGGGACCGGGGCTACGCTAGGATAGGCTAGCATTAGTATGCTCCTCTATGGGGCAGGGCTAGGCTAGCCTACGCTACCATTGTTCCGCCACAATCAAATTAGCCCCACTGATGAGGCCTGAGCTCTGTGACCTCGGAGACTGCATGGCTTTCTAGTGACAGAAATGACAATGGCACAAAAGAATGTGTGCCACGCTCCTTTGGGGACAGTGGGGCTCACATACCAATTTCTGATTATAGCAGCTATTTATTTATATATTTTCTCCTGGTGAATGTAATTGAAATGAGGTGTTGGCTGCAATATGTGAAATGGATGCCCCTCTGGCTCTGTGACATTGGTCATCTAAACCTCAGTGACATGACATGGAGTGGACATCGACTGTGTGTTTGTGTGTGTGTGTGTGTGTTTGCGCGTGTTACATGTGTGTGTTTCTGAGTCATGTCTCAGACATTGGCGGACAGTTCAGACTCACCCTCCCTCCCAGGTTGCCCCCTCCCTCCCATGCTCCCCCTCCCTCCCCATGCTCCCTCCCCATGCTCCCCCTCCCTCCCCATGCTCCCCATCCCTCCTCATGCTCCCCCTCCCCTTCCCCCCCGGCTATATTGTGTGATTTAGTGAGATCAGATGTGAGAGGCGATGCAGGCTGTTGTTAATGCTCCGTGGGGTCCACAATAGCACTGCGCCTCACCTCTGGGGGGAGCATGAATCAGGTGGACAAAAAAAGAGAGGAAATTAGATATGCACCATATCAATTTTACAGTCCTAGCCTCAGAGATTGAAAAAGCCTAGATTAATGTATCATATCTTCTGCGCTGTCCCCACCGAATCAACTCTAATATATTGAGCAGCGGAACAAGACTTTATCTAAGAGAGTTCTCCAAAAGCTGCGCTGACCCCAGGATTTGATTTGGTTCAGGGTGTTTCTGTCGAGGAGCGAGACTCCAACGCTGTTAAAGAAATATAATCTCAGATTGCACAATTATATTGGGGATGATTGCAGATAGAGTGTTAGTGTGCCACTGATACATGCTGAATGTTCTCACAGAGGAGTGAAAAGGAGGAAGGGAACAGGTAGGTAGGCTATCTACTTCCTGGTGTATCGGATGTCTATCGGATGCTATCTACTTCCTGGTGTATCGGATGTCTATCGGATGCTATCTACTTCCTGGTGTATCGGATGTCTCCCCAGTCAAATATTGAAGCTTTCCTATAATATTCCTGACTTGACCGAATGTAAACATCCATTGTTATATAATGAACAGATCTGTATATTGAGGGGGAGCTAGTTCCTTTGTAGGTCTTAAACACCTGGCCATTTGTCTTACCCATTGCTCTCAATGGCTTTATTCACAAAATGGAGCATTTCAGGCAATATTTTACTGGTTGCTACACCATAAGATACCCCAACAGAGAAATAAGAGCCAAAAACAATTACCAATTTCAGATTGACTGTCCTGGTCTCTCTTTCTCTCTCTCTCACTCACTCCCCATTCCTGTCAGGCAGCCATCTTGGATAGTGATCGTCCACAGGGCCGGCTCCAGGAAGACATGCCTGAGGGGGATTTTAAATCCATGGGGGGGCACAACTAGTATTGCTTTAGAGCCCTAATAAAACAATGTAGATGGTTCCTAGTACTATTCAAATGTACAAAATGTATCTGTTACATACAAGTGTATCGTAGTTTAACCTTCAATCATTTGAACCATAGGCTACATTGCTGTCGAATTTGTGACACTATGCAATGAGTGTAACCCAGCCGCCACTTCTCCAGGTGTGCAATATTTCCTGTGTGGGAGAGTCTCTCACACACACACACACACACACACACACACGCTATAGCAAGAGAGCGGGGGGGAGCGTTTTCATAGTATTGACATCACTTTTACAGTAGCCTATCACACAAATAATGTGTTATGCAAGTGAATTATAATAGAGTGAAATACTTATTTTCATTCTTTACACACAGCTTTGGTCCACCGTAACCATTGATTCAGGACCATGGACAGAAGGCTACCGCCAGTCAGATGAAAGGATAACGTAAGATGCGCTGCCAATTTCAGCACCACTGGAGTGGACAGCCTGGACAACAGAAGCACTGCACCAGGACTCACCACAGAGCACAACCAATTAGGCTACATTGGTCGTTGTCCCTATACCCATCAGATAATGCAAAGCTGCATATCTATCAATAGCAATTAGACCGGCAAAGCAAGTAGCCTAATGACGTTAAGAATCACAGATAAAACTGAAAGATGCATTGAAGTAAAAACCAAAGGGCTAAACTATTCATTACATTCACCATTACAACAGCCAGGCCCATAAAGGTTGTAGCTTAGCATTTAGAGGAGTTGCAGCCTCCTTCTGGAAAAATGTACTTGTCAGGTCCCTCTCAAATGCCAGCTGGACAAGCTGGGCTTTTTGTTGATGTAACATGCTCTGTGTTCACTGAATACATTCTTCTGGGTGGAGAACGAATTTTCGCACATTGCTATAGATGCCCATAAAAATGTTAATCATGTTTTAGCGCCAACAGCACAGTCGGCATTGCTGACAAAGACACCGCCGTATCTTTGAAGAACATTGAGTGGGGTCCATTTATTGTTGAAGGCTGTGGTTGCGATTTCACTTTTCAAGAATGTGCGAGCCACAATAAACTCTGCTTCCACTGGTTCAGTTTCGGTTAGATTTAACACGCTGTCAGGTGCTAGTGGCTGGGGTAACAGAGGTGCAGGTGCTTGTTGTGATGCTACCCTCGTGCTGCTAAGTGCTAGGCCATGGCTTTTCTCCACCTTGTTGGTCAGCGGGTGGTGTGGGGGATGGGCCGGTATTACATTTGATGCTACTGAAGTGCTCCTCAACCTCGGTGGTCGGGCCTGCTGCAGACTGGTCGGTGAGCTTGGCAACGCTCTCCACATAGGTGGTCTTCTGTTTTTTTGCTGTTGGCAGTGCCCAGCCATTTTCGGATATATATGCTGATCAAAGCGTAACCAACTAGCTGTAATTATTCAGCGCGCTGCTACCAAAACCTAACAAAGCTAGAAGCTAATAGCTAGCCTATTATTGGTTGTAGCTGTCTGCAAAAGGGAACATCTTTTTCCCCTCTCCGTAAGAAACACAATCCTGCCTTGGGATCCAATGAGCTTCCCAAACAAGGTAATGAAGGCAGTACCTTATGACATTGCATGCCTAGGTTCCCAATCAGAATGCATTTTTGGATTTTAACTACTAAATATTAGATTATTACATTCACACTCCCACCCCCCTCCCCAGATCAGGAGTGCACACCCAGCATATTGCCTCTGTCCCAGTCTGCGCTACTGGCAGGCCCAATAGCGCTACATTGACAAAACCGGACAGGGTAATTCATATACCATTTGTATGCTTATGGGGAAACAAAACTGAGGGGGTGGGTGGGGGGGACACACATTAATTCTATCTGGGGGTCCATTCCCGGCTTTGCCACCCCATAGAGCCGGCCCTGATTGTCCATCCTCTGCATGGTTCTGATTAGCTCCAAACTCTTTGAAATCTGACAGTATACATAAATATCTGGGGGCATCATAGAGTTAGAGCCAGTTAAAGAGGATACAGCAAGGATCAAGTTTCTCTCCTGATGAAAATCAATGCAATGGGTCTGGTTGGAAAATGATTCAACATGTCAGCTATAAAGAGATGGGCCATTATGTCATTAGAGCTAATTTGATATTTTTTGCTTGCATCCCTATTGTAAGTCATTCATTCTGGAAGATGGGCATGTAAATGATTCATATCTGTCCATTGTCATTATTTTCAATGTGGTTCAGACTAAACAGCAGGAGACTTCAAATTAGCATTTCGTTTTTATGCGTAAGCACAATGACTACTAGAACTAACACTACCACTGCCTCTGCTACTATGATATTCTACAATAACTGCTGTAATACTAATATTTATACTATCACTGAAGTTCTACTACTACTACTACTACTACTACTACTACTACTACTATTATTAGAAACAGTGGCAGTAACTCTTCTAGTACAGCTGCACTCACAGTGATACACATACTATTATACAAAACTACTGTAAACAATGCATTATTTGATGAATATTTGAATAATACAAAAACCATTGAAAGGGCGAGTGTGAATAATTTGCCTTGATATCACCAGTGTATTATATTATGTCCTTGGCATCAGGCACATGTTTACAATTTAAACTTCTGAGATTTAGATGGAGCTATTTTCATTTCAGTGAGTGGACAGGGTTTGTGTTCTGAGATGAGTCCGTGTCTCACACACACCTCCCACACAATCCCATCACTACGCTCACACACACACACACACACATACTGAGAGAGAAAATAAAATGGTTGATTTTCATTTGGTGTTGCAAGGCATTAGCCGTGATGTCTTAACACTTGTAAATGAACCCTCCTCCCCTCCTAATCTGTCACTTTAATGCACTATAGATTTTATTTCAGCCTCTGTAGTATCACATTCTCAATAATAATCATCAACCGCCTCTGTTGTTCCCTCCTGCAGAAATTAAATGTCGCCGCTGAGTGCACAACTAATAAAAGATGTTGCCGGAGGAAATAAAAAAATAAATATGATGAATCATAAGGGCTGGGATTTGTATTCAGATGCGAGAGACAATTACACAAAGAGTTTGAATTTATCAGCCGCTGCGCCTCTCAACAGCTCAATAATGGACCACCGCCGCCGGCCGGCCGGCGTGACTGACACACACACACACACACACACACACACACACACACACACACACCAGTCTGTATTCAGGAGGGAACTGGTGGTCTGGGTACACACAAACTGGTGGTATGGTCTTTTCTTTATCTGCCAAGGTGCACTACATGACCAAAAGTATGTGGACACCTGCTCGAACATCTCATTAATATGGAGTTTGTCCACCCTTTTGCTGCTATAACAGCCTCCACTCTTCTGAGAAGGTTTTCCACTAGATGTTGGAACATTGCTGCGGGGACTTGATTCCATTCAGCCACAAGAGCATTAGTGAGGTCGGGCACTGATATTGGATGATTAGGCCTGGCTTGCAGTTGGCGTTCCAATTCATCCCAAAGGTGTTCAATGGGGTTGAGGTCAGGGCTCTGTGCAGGCCAGTCAAGTTCTTCCATACCGATCTCAACAAACCATTTCTGTATGGACCTCGCTTTGTGCACGGGGGCATTATCATGCTGAAACAGGAAAGGGCCTTCCCCAAATTGTTGCCACAAAGTTGGAAGCACAGAATTGTCTAGAATGTCATTGTATGCTGTAGCGTTAAGATTTCCCTTCAATGGAACTAAGGGGCCTAGCCTGAACCATGAAAACAGCCCCAGACCATTATTCCTCCTCCACCAAACATTACAGTTGGCGCTATGCATTGGAGCAGGTAGCATTCTCCTGGCATTAGCCAAACTCAGATTTGCCAGATGTTGAAGCGTGATTCATCTCTCCAGAGAACGTGTTTCAATGGCGCCAAGCTTTACACCACTCCTGCCGAGTCCAATGGCGCCAAGCTTTACACCACTCCTGCCGAAGCTTGGTATTGCGCATGGTTATCTTAGGCTTGTGTGCGGCTGCTCGGCCATGGAAACCCATTTCATGAAGCTCCCGACGAACAGTTATTGTACTGACGTTGATTCCAGAGGCAGGTTTAGAACTCTGTAGTGAGTGTTGCAACCGAGGACAGAGAATTTTTACACGCTAAGCACCTCAGGACTCGGCAGTCCCGTTCTCTGAGCTTGTGTGGCCTACCACTTTGTGGCTCAGCCGTTGTTGCTCCTAGACGTTTCCACTTCACAATAACAGCACTTACAGTTGACAGGGGCAGCTCTAGAAGGGCAGAAATATGACAAACTGACTTGTTGGAAAGGTGGCATCCTATGACGGTGCCACAATGAAAGTCACTGAGCTCTTCTGTAAGACCATTATACTGTCAATGCTTGTCTATTGAGATTGCATCGCTGTGTGCTTGATTTAATACACCTGTCAGCAACGGTGTGGCTGAAATAGCCGAATCCACTAGTTTGAAGGGATGTTGACATACTTTTGTATATGTAGTGTATGTCTTATCAGACGATATAGTCGTGATACTGAGGAGTAGGTATTGTTGATTAGCACAGCCAACGTGTGTGTGTGATGTTCTCTATTCAAAAATCTGAGACTAGCGCCAGGATTCAATTCATAGCGCAGCACTATGTACAGCCGACAATGTGGCTTTTAAATGCAGTTTCCCAGACATTCGCAGACATCGCATTAACGGTAAACGTTGCATACTTCGGCTCAATCGGAATGTACCTTTAAATGTCAAGCGCGCTGTAATCGCGGATCGGATTGAATCCTGGCTCAAATCCACCATTAGCTAAAACTCTGAGCTTCATGTAAGGTGGGTTGAGACTTGCACTTTAAATAAATTCTGACTTGACTTGACAGATGTAATGTTGTTTTTTCATGGTGGCTGTGACCTGTGGATTGTGACCTCTCCGGAACCCTTCCTGTAGTGGCAGTGTGTTGTGATCAATGATTGGAAAGAAGAGTTGCTAACGTAAGAATATCACAGCATTCGATCAACTGGATTGGACTCTATATGTGTGTGTGTGTGTGTGTGTGCATGTGTGTGAATGTAAGTCTGAGCGTTTTACTGTGCATATGTTGGTGGCCGAAAGGGGAAGGGAAAAAAAGGGTCACAGAGAGAGAAAGATGGAGGGGGGGAGCAGTCTGATCAGTGTGGTTTGACTGGACCCGCTCTCCACTCAGCAAAGACAATCCACACCAAACTGCCTGACAAATGTGTCCCTGGAAACCTCACACCTAACCCCCTTGTCATCCTTTTCTCCCCCTCTTCTCCTCGCTGGCTCTGTCTTCCCCCTCTCCTCTCCTCTGCTGGCTAGCTGACAGTTGGAGCCAGGCAGGGTCACCTCCCCTCACCTCCCAGGGGTGTGTGGGTACAGCTCCGGAGCTTCAGAGCCCATGCCCAAGCGGTTCCTGACTTGCCCAGCGAGGAGGAGTGAAGTGTGGGGAGAGCCGGGCCGCTCTGCTGGGAGTGGGGCCGCTGGCCTGGAGGTACCCCCGGCCTACTCACTTTAGGCCATGCGAGACGCAGTCTGCCAGGCCCGCCATGACCCCCTCAAAGTGGCGCGTGCACGAGGAGCCGAGCGGTCACTGCTGCCGTTGAGCCCTGTATTTCTCACACCCAGTCCTCTTTAAGCCTCTATTTCTCTGCTCCTCTTCCATTGGTTTGGACTGTATTTCCCTCTCAGTGATGTCATGATAAGCTAATATGCTTTGAATTCTAACAAAATGAACCAGTGCTTTGATACACCCTACATTGTAAAATACTCTGGGGGTTATGATTTCTAGAGAAATAACATTTCAATAGTAAACTGGACTAAGTAACACACTGGAGAGTCTTACAAAGAGGCGAACTCATAGGGGTTATCGTAGTGTTGTGATGCTGTGTGTGTCTGCTGGTACAGTGTGTCCCGCTCAGAATCATAGTCTATTACCCTGAGAGAGAATCATCCTCTCATATCTGCTGATGGCTCCTTTTTAACAATGGTCCATCAGCTGCAGCATCAAAGGTCCTGGGCTGGGCTGGAATGAAATAGCTGCATCTTGGGACCACATTAGTGAGTGTGTGCATGATCTCTCTCTGCTTTGAAGTTCCCTGTCTCTCTCCCTCGCTGACCCATTAGAGTATGGGAGAGGTGAACGTGGGGTGACCACACATAGAATGCATAACCCCAACCCCCTGTTTTTCATATGCTGGGCGTCAGAGTAGGGGTTGATTGCATTTCAATTACATCAAATGCAAGAGACAGCAACAACAAGAACAACAACTGCCATTAAGGCCCACATGAAAGCAACACTCAGTGCTTCTGATGTAGCAGTGTAGAACACATTTTTACTTTGATCGTTTTCAATTGTCATCTTAAAGTTGCACTATGAAGAAATCGCTCTGGCATTTCCTGGTTGCTAAAACTCTAATAGTTTGCCTAATTTCAGTTTATGTGACAAAACAAGCTAGTGTAGTGTAGAGAATCATTATACCATCTAAACCACTATAAAATATATTTTCCATAACTAAAAATATTGTTTCAGCTGTTTGAAGATGGTGTACAAAACCCAAAGTAAAATACACAAAAACAAAACTTAAGAACAGGAAGCATAGAAATAGCGCACATAGATCAGATCTACCGCTTCTTAGACTTGCTTTCTATGTGAATTTGGTCGAGTCGCCTTAAAAGTTACATATTGCCACTTATATTTCAATTTGTATTCAAATTCAATAACAACTCATACAAATGAAGAGCACATTTCAAGGACCCCCCCCCATGAATAACTCTCTCAAAACCACCTTTCATCTAATATCTGTTACAGATATACACACTAATTAAAGTACGGTTCCTTTGAATGTTTGGTAAAACCATCGCTCATATCGTGACAGGATCTCTTTTAGATGTTCTAAAACATAACCTTTTGACGTGCTGTAAATCATACATTGCTTTATTTGCCTCAAATCAGACTTTTTGTAGGTACCTAAGGAATCCACTTCGTCAAAAAGTGAGAAAAAGACAACTGAACAGGTCAGAAGATCTCTGCACCACATCATCACCAATCACAATTCAACCTTTTCTACATGGACAATCCTCCACCCAGGAACTTCCTAACCGTGTGTTCGTGTGGAGCTGGTAGTGTAAGTGGACATTGAGTTGGTTAGGGGTCATATACTCTCATTACAACTAGTCTCCTCTTCTTGTTTGCGGTGTGTGTGTCTGTTCTGTATCCATGTCTCCTGCTGGCCATAATCAGTCGTCTTACCGGGACTCTGGGAAACTTGCTCCCATAATGGAAACCAGCACCTCTATCGGAGACCACCACATGGTGGCGCTCTTTCTCATCGTGCACAAATTATGTCTGTCTGTCTGTCTGTCTGTCTGTCTGTCTGTCTGTCTGTCTGTCTGTCTGTCTGTCTTGCTCGCTCGCTCTCTCTCTGTCTGTCTGTCTCTCTCACTCTCTCTCTGTCTGTCTGTCTGTCTCTCTTTCTCTCTCTCGCTCTCTGTCTGTCTGTCTGTCTGTCTCTCGCTCTCTTTCTCTCTGTCTCTCTCTCGCTCTCTCTCTCTCTGACTGTCTCTCTCTGTCTCTTCTCTCTCTTGCCTTGTCGCTATCCCCCCACATACTGTTTCAGGCGGGAGAGTGTCTGTGTTTGGTGTCAGATAATGTGCACTGTGGAGTCCGAGGGAAGAGTGATTAAAGCCAAGCCACAGCTAATTATGTCAAACTCTGCAGTTGTCCTAAGCCCTCTCTAGTTGAAAGAGATTTCTCCCCAATGAAAAATAAGGAAGAAGGGGATGGGAGCCCAGAGAAAGGAGAGGCAAAGGGTTTGAAGTGGTTCTTTGCATTAGTGATGTGCCCTCCATGACCCCCCAATTTAGGGAGAAGTGGCATCTACTTTCAGCCATATTGGAGCCATTCTTCAGCGTGGCGAGAGTTTGAAACGTGGGGGCAAGTGGGCGTTTCGTTTTCTTCACTTTCTAAACTGTATAATCCTACACCCTTAGAAAAAAAGCTGCATTAATGGTAACAATGGCTGACAGTTAAATATCGTGCCATAGAATTCTGCGGCAGCCCACATGCTGTGCTGCGGTATGACGCAGCTTTTACAGGAAGAACCACTGCATCTGGAATATAACCTAAATGTCCCCATAGGAGAACGCTTTGAAGAACCCTTTTTGGTTCCAGTTAGAACCCTTTTGCATTCCATGTAGAACCCTTTCAACAGAGGTTTCTACATTGAACCCAAAAGAGTTCTACTTGGGCAGCAGGTCTAGCATTGTTTTATTTATTTAACTAGGCAAGTCAGTTAAGAACAAATTCTTATTTACAATGACGGCCTACCCCAGCCAAACACACACGACACTGGGCCAATTGTGCACCACCCAATCACAGCCAGATGTGATACAGCCTGGATTCGAACCAGGGACTGTAGTGACACCTCTTGCACTGAGAGGCAGTGCCTTAGACCGCTGTGCCACTCGGCAGTCCTCGGTAGCATCCTGTAGTGTGTGGAATATCCATCCCGTATTCAAAGGCTTAAAGGAAGTAGTAATGGCTCAGGGAACCATCATAACGCAATTGTGTTATGGTACACACAAAGTCATAGAGTCAGATTACAGGTAATGCATTCTAAAGAGTGGATAGGTGAAAACGGCATGATGTGTCTGATTCTACCTGGGAGATAGAACCACAGGCAGGCGGAGGGTAAAGCAGTCCATTGGCTTAATGGCAGGGCATATATTAATATGAATTCTGTCCAATTACTGCTAATGGAAGCCTCTAGTGTAATCTGAGTCATTTCAGAACCATGAGCAAACACAGGCTAGCAATATCTCTGTGTGTATAGCAATTTACAGTGTGTGTGTGTGTGTGTGTGTGTGTGTGTGTGTGTGTGTGTGTGTGTGTGTGTGTGTGTGTGTGTGTGTGTGTGTGTGTGTGTGTGTGTTTCTGTCTGAGAATAGAGAGTGTGTTGAATGTTAACACTAGAATATTTTACATTTTTCAGTAACCATACAGCATGTGGCATTTTAATGTCAAATGATGAATCGAGCAGATTGCCTTTTTGGTTTATATCAGCATCAGATTCTCCTTCATAGCAATTTCAACTATCAACAGAGAATGCAGGGGACAATTTGTAGAATTTGAACATATATGCAGTGCTAATATTGGGTCCTTTGACTTCAAACACTAACACCCTAAAAGGAACAGCGTGAATTTGTTTAAAAATGTGATCAGAATCACGGAAGCATGAAATGTGGTCATTTGTGTGTGTGTGTGTGTGTGTGTGTGTGTGTGTGTGTGTGTGTGCGTGGAGTTACCCTACCGCTAGCAACACTAAGAGTGCAAAGCTTCAGTCTACACCGAACACTGTACAGTCTGATTGCAACGGTGGTAGCCTTGACTCGTGTTTCTATAACTCCCTTGTTTTATTGCCTGTTAAGCACATCTTCACAAACGGTACATGACAACACGGTACATAATCAAGCTTTACAGTACCTGCATTTGATTTGCGATGGGTTACAAAGGTAGAGGAGATGTCAGTAAATGAAGGCAGAAAGGACCCATGATTTATAATTAATAAGCGTTATGTTATTATCAACAACACAGTAATAGTCAGGAAGGGGATAAAAGAATAGGCGGGAGTGTGTTGATTTGTGTCTTGGTGAATTAATGGAGTCCTTGCTTCTGACAGGTTTCTATAAAGCAGCTAAATGAATAATCATCTGTAAGTTAGAAGTGAAGCAGGTCTCTAACAAGCTTAATTTGAAGAGAGATAGATAGAGTTAGCTAATATAGGAGCTAGGTCCATCGGGTTAGCACAAATATCATTGTCAACGACAGCCACTTTGGTGACACTTACGACACTGGCGCTGTAACTGCAGTTCGAAGATTTTGCTAAAAAATCTAGAGCTTTCCTTCCAGCTGTAACGTTAGCGAATGCTAGCTTCAGCTGTAGTACATGGTGGGTTATGGTACAGACTACAGGAGGCTGGTGGGAGGAGCTATAAGAGAAGGGCTCATTGTATTGGCTGGAATGGAATGAATGGAACACTATCAAACACATCAAGCATATGGAAACCTCATGTTGGACTCCGTTCCATTCATTCCATTCCAGCCATTACAATCAGCCCATCCTCCTATAGCTCCTCCCAGCAGCCTCCTCTGGTACAAACCTGACGAACTCAATTGCAGCTGATACGTTGAATTCAAAGGTTAGGGGGTCTAGCAAAGCTTTTCAGTTCTTTGGAAGGGCCATTCAACAAACGATAACATTGCAGTTCTGACAGGGTGCCAGTTTGTTCCCACGGTAACATTAGACATTGATGTCTGCTGATTGGCCATCTGGTATTGTTTTATGTCACTTCCTGTTACACTCAGAACCTCTCTCTGTTAGTGGCTTCAAGCTCATCATCCCAGATCAACTGTATGTCTGTAATATGAATATGCTTTGGTTACAGTTGTACGACTGTCTTTCAGTGTTCACTGATGCAGGCCATCATTTATCTGTTTACATACTAAAGGAAGACCACAACCCCAGCAATCACAGAGAGTCATAAGACTCAATATGATGTCATTATGTCAGCCCCCATAGAGGTCCTTATATGTGGGGAACTTGTCTTTATGCCATTGAAGCTCCACGTCTTTGCAGAGCCACTTCAATGGACATACTGCATATACCTCTCTTTCAAACACACGCACACATACACACTCTCACACACACACGAACACACACACACACACACAGTATATGACATTATCATTCTTTTCTTAGTGTGTCCTCCTCACTCGAGAGGAGACAACGTTCATGTTTACCTTTATGGAGATTCGGAGACAACATCCCGGGTTTAGCTCCTTCATCCCTCGTTTTCTTTCTGCCTTAACTCTTTGAAGAATGCGGCTGATGACACCTCCCCATCATTAGGCATGTTTTGCCTTCTCATCTGTGACTTTGTATTGTGGCGAGATAGATATGATAGATGCATCATGAAATCCAGTCGTTTGTTCTTTTTGAGTTGCGTTGACAGTTTGGTTATTACTGCACCTTCCTTCTTCAAGGGTACAAGTCATCTTTGAGGCGAGGGTATTGTCCTTTAAAAAAGAGGCATTCGTAGAGTCATACAAATTCAAGTTGGCGGTTGGAATATGCTCATATTAAAATGAAAGGACATCTTTCCTATCATGGCTTCATTCTGCCAGTAAAGCCTTAGGGTTTTAGCACTAATGTTCAATCATGTCCAGCTTTGTTTGATATCACTTACACTGCAGATGTCCTGGGTAGAAATATTAGCCAATGTTCCAGACATTCCACAAACTTAGCTGTGTAATTACATGAAAATCTACTTATCAAACTCTTAATTTCTAAACCCGGGAATCATACATTTGCATTTAGCGGCTTCATATTTTAAAACATATCAAATATACAAAAGCAATAAGAAACTTTTAATCTTGCCTCGCTTCAAATGGAAACAAGACGTTTTAATTGAATAATGCATGACACAATAAAAAAACTGCTCTCCTTGTCCCGAGAATAATGTTGTTGAGGTTGTTGTTGCCTGTGAAATAACAGCAAGATCTGTTTACCGTGCATGTTTACCATACATGTTTACCATACATGTTTACCGTGCATGTTTACCATACATGTTTACCATACATGTTTACCGTGCATGTTTACCATACATGTTTACCGTACATGTTTACCGTACATGTTTACCGTACATGTTTACCGTGCTTGTTTACCGTGCATGTTTACCGTGCATGTTTACCGTGCTTGTTTACCGTGCTTGTTTACCGTGCATGTTTACCGTACATGTTTACCGTGCATGTTTACCGTACATGTTTACCGTGCTTGTTTACCGTGCTTGTTTACCGTACATGTTTACCGTACATGTTTACCGTGCATGTTTACCGTACATGTTTACCGTGCTTGTTTACCGTGCATGTTTACCGTACATGTTTATATGGCATGTTTACCATGCATGTTTACCGTGCATGTTTACCGTGCTTGTTTACCGTGCATGTTTACCGTGCATGTTTACCGTACATGTTTACCGTACATGTTTATATGGCATGTTTACTGTACATGTTTACCGTACATGTTTATATGGCATGTTTACCGTGCTTGTTTACCGTGCATGTTTACCGTGCATGTTTACCGTACATGTTTACCGTACATGTTTATATGGCATGTTTATATGGCATGTTTACCGTGCTTGTTTACCGTGCATGTTTACCGTGCATGTTTACCGTACATGTTTACCGTACATGTTTATATGGCATGTTTATATGGCATGTTTACCGTGCTTGTTTACCGTGCATGTTTACCGTGCATGTTTACCGTACATGTTTACCGTACATGTTTATATGGCATGTTTACTGTACATGTTTACGTGCATGTTTACCGTGCATGTTTACCATACATGTTTATCGTGCATGTTTACTGTACATGTTTACTGTGCTTGTTTACCGTGCATGTTTACCGTACATGTTTACCGTGCATGTTTACCGTACATGTTTACCGTACATGTTTACCGTACATGTTTACTGTACATGTTTACAGTGCATGTTTACCGTGCTTGTTTACTGTACATGTTTACCGTACACGTTTACCGTGCATGTTTACCGTTTCCTGTACATGTTTACCGTACATGTTTACCGTACATATTTAATGTACATGCTTACCGTACATGTTTACCGTACATGTTTACCGTACATGTTTACCGTGCATGTTTACTGTACATGCTTACCGTACATGTTTACTGTGCATGTTTACCGTGTATGTTTGGCGTGCATGAATATATCGATACGATTACGTACACCTACGCATCCAATTAAAAAGATTAGTCCATATGGACACACTGAGTTTCCTTCTGAATTTTAAAAGGCGTACATTTATGCACATTTCTGTCATGAATAATCTCTTGTCTGGCAACAGCTTGGTTGCCGTGATACCGTCGTTATTGACGTCTATGTCTGTCTACTCCCAGCATGCAGAGGGAGTGACTCTGAGGCTGCCTCTGATCTGATGGAGGCAGAGTTGACTCTTCTCTCCTCTCTCTCTACTCTCTCCATATTTCTTTTCGCATATGCCCAGGCTGTAGTAGAATCGTTTTTTTCCTACACACACACACACACACACACACACACACACACACACACACACACACACACACACACACACACACACACACACACACACACACACACACACACACACACACACACACACACACACACACACACACATATACACACCCACACTTGACTTTCCTTCCTGTTCAGAGTTCTCTCCCACTGAAAGGTGCTACAGCCTTTCAGACTGGCCTTGTGTGTAAAGTGTAAGACACGGGTTCTTCTCCCCTCCCTCACTTCCTGCCACAGTGGCCTGGTGGGGATCATTTATTTACATTAGAGCCCGGCAGAAAGGCATCAGAGGAAGTCTTAAAGTAGAGCCACAATGGCCGCCTTAAGCCGCCACCCAAAAGCCAGTGGAGTTTTTGGCTAAGAGGATTTGTGTCTCTTCCATGTATCAGCCTCTTCAGAATAACAGACCAGTTTCTCTCTTCCTGCCTGCCTGGGACAAAGTCCTGAAAGTACAGCTCGCCACTGGCTCTCTGGCTAATCACATTTATCCTTATGGAACTGGAGGGACGGGAGAGATGTTCCTTATGGAACTCCCTGAGACGGGAGAGATGTTCCTTATGGAACTCCCTGAGACGGGAGAGATGTTCCTTATGGAACTCCCTGAGACGGGAGAGATGTTCCTTATGGAACTCCCTGAGACGGGAGAGATGTTCCTTATGGAACTCCCTGAGACGGGAGAGATGTTCCTTATGGAACTCCCTGAGACGGGAGAGATGTTCCTTATGGAACTCCCTGAGACGGGAGAGATGTTCCTTATGGAACTCCCTGAGACGGGAGAGATGTTCCTTATGGAACTCCCTGAGACGGGAGAGATGTTCCTTATGGAACTCCCTGAGACGGGAGAGATGTTCCTTATGGAACTCCCTGAGACGGGAGAGATGTTCCTTATGGAACTCCCTGAGACGGGAGAGATGTAAACGGGTTAGGGTTCGGATGCCTCCCCTCAGACACACACAGTACATGGACGATAGGCAAACACACACGCACACACACACACAAAAACACACACACACACTCACACCTACTTTACCATCTTATCCCCTGACTGGCCACCAGTCAAAGTAAGCCTCATTCTCCTGGGTTTATTTTCCCTTGGCTTGGCTAGGCCGGCTTGGATGGCAGACAAACAATCTCTCCTCTCGTCTCCTTCCACCGTATCCCCTTTATCATGCTAATGTCGAGATGGATATCCCCTTTCCCAAGAATCTGAGCGAGCCAAGTTTTTGATTAGCTCCTGAGTCAACGTTTTATTTCATCTGGGTCAACAGACGTTTTGTAGGGGAGGGAAAACCCATATTGGGTTTCTATACCCCCAGCTGATACACTGTGTGGTCATAACGTTCACAAACGTAAACATAACTCTATTTTAACGCTCTGCTCTTAACCCACTGTGCAACACTCTATCCTAAAGTCCTGTTCTAGCTGGTATTTACCGTCCATTTACCGTGTATTCTCTTATAAAGAGTACCTGAATAAACCAACATTACCAGTACTTAGTAGTAAATACCCAGCCTGATATCACACTAATCAGGATTTTTAAGTAAATAGCAGATAAATACTGTATTATATTGTAGAACTCCCTAGAAGAGGAGATTTACTGGGAAAACGCCAGCATCACAATAAAGCACTGGGATAGTTTATGGTTCACCCCGAAACGCTGTACCGTCACATAGGAGTCCAGTCCCCCTGTCTAGGTATTAATCCTCTCTTCTTCTCTCTGTCTCTCTGTCTCTCTGTCTGTCTGTCTCTCTGTCTGTCTGTCTGTCTCTGTCTGTCTGTCTGTCTGTCTGTCTGTCTGTCTGTCTGGCTGTCTGTCTGTCTGTCTGTCTGTCTCTCGCTCTCTGTCTCTCTCGCTCTCTCTGTGTCTGTCTGTCTGTCTGTCTGTCTGTCTGTCTGTCTGTCTGTCTCTCTGTCTGTCTGTCTGTCTGTCTGTCTGTCTGTCTGTCTGTCTGTCTGTCTGTCTGTCTCTGTCTGTCTGTCTCTCGCTCTCTGTCTCTCTCACTCTCTCTCTGTGTCTGTCTGGTTGTCTCTCTGTCTGTCTGTCTGTCTGTCTGTCTGTCTGTCTGTCTGTCTGTCTGTCTGTCTGTCTGTCTGTCTGTCTGTCTGTCTGTCTGTCTGTCTGGCTGGCTGGCTGGCTGGCTGGCTGGCTGGCTGGCTGGCTGGCTGTCTGTCGCTCTCTGTCTCTCTCGCTCTCTCTGTGTCTGTCTGGTTGTCTCTCTGTCTGTCTGTCTGTCTGTCTGTCTGTCTGTCTGTCTGTCTGTCTGTCTGTCTGTCTGTCTGTCTGTCTGTCTGTCTGTCTCTCGCTCTCTGTCTCTCTCGCTCTCTTTCTCTCCGTCTCTGTCTCTCTCTCTCTCTCTCTCACTTCCTCTGTTTCAGATGAAGATGCTTGAGGACAATCCCTTGAGAGAGGAGTGAGGGAGTAAAGGTATAATAAAGTATCTGGGGTCAGACATGCACTGGAATCCTACCTCCCCTGCTCTCTCTCTCTCTCTCTCTCTCAATTCAATTCAATTCAATTTGCTTTATTGGCATGATGTAACAATGTACATATTGCCAAAGCTTACTTTGGATATTTACAATATTAAGAATCAAAATTGTCAACGGGACAACAGTAACAACAATAACCAAGGGTCAAAATAACCATACATTGAACAATAACAATTCTCTCTCTCTCTCTCTCTCTCTCTCTCTCTCTCTCTCTCTCTCTCTCTCTCTCTCTCTCTCTCTCTCTCTCTCTCTCTCTCTCTCTCTCTCTCTCTCTCACACACACACACACACACACACACACACACATACAACAACAACAACAGGTCAAACATGCGAGGCTAGAGCAGGTTACATAAAGCAGACGGCTGTGTCTGGCAAGCAGTCGCCAGAAGTACTTATATCTGCAACGGCTAAGTGTGTGTGGTGTATGTGTGTGAGCAGCCAGGTCGCTCAAGATTCTCTGCGAAATTTGATGTCCGTCCAGGTAAGAAGGTTGTTGGGAGAGGACTTCAAAACTGGCCACTAGGGGCAACGATGAACACTATTACTCTCTTGTAGGCTTGGGTTTTGATAGGGCTTTATGGACGGGGATGGTGGATGGGCGTAAGCTACAAGCTCTGTCTCCGTGTCGCGTGCACTATTTTTGTAAAAAAATTATTGTACTTTTTACCCCTTTTTCTCCACAATTTCATGGCATCCAATTGGTTGTAACAGCAACTCCCCTACGGACTCGGGAGAGGCGAAGGTCGAGAGCCAGCGTCCTCTGAAACACGACCCTGCCAAGCTGCACTGGTTCTTGACACACTGCTCCCTTAACCCGGAAGCCAGCCGCACAAATGTGTTGGAGGAAACACCTTACAACCCGGGTGCCTGCCACAGGAGTTGCTAGAGAGCTATGGGACAAGGAAATCCCGGCCAAACCCTCCCCTAACCCAGACAACACTAGGCCAATTGTGCGCCTCCCGGTCACAGCCGGCTGTGACAGCCTGGGATCTACCCGGGTCTGTAGTAACGCCATAAGCATTGCGATGCAGTGTCTTAGACCGCTGCGCCACTCGGGAGGCAGTTTTTTTTGGTTTTAACCCTATCCCAAACCTTAACCCTTAACTTTACCATTCAGAATGAATGCCTAAATGTGACCTTCGAAATCTGACGATTATCGACAAACGTCATATTCTGCAATGAGACTGAGAGCTTGTTGGTGTGAGTGTAATTGTGTGGTGTGTGTATGTGTGTGTAACAAAGGGTGCAGAGAGTGTCATACGTGTGTGTCCCAGCTCCCCTCTCTCTCCCTGAACCACAGGGGACCTTAACTTGTGTTCTCCCCACTAGGGAGCCAACGCGGTCGACACCACACACCACCAATTTTACAACCTCACCAAATCACACACCACCTCCTCACCCCCTTATCCACACCCACTGGTCCCTGGGGACTTCATCCTCCTGTCTCTCTACCTCCTGAGAGGCCTATGAGGGTTCACAGCTCAGCGATAAAGACCAGAGCCTGGCACTAACTGACACTGTGCATATGGAGATATGGGTGATACAGTGGATATATGCAGCCTACTCAGAGCATATGGAGATATGGGTGATACAGTGGATATATACAGCCTACTCAGAGCATATGGAGATATGGGTGATACAGTGGATATATACAGCCTACTCAGAGCATATGGAGATATGGGTGATACAGTGGATATATACAGCCTACTCAGAGCATATGGAGATATGGGTGATACAGTGGATATATACAGCCTACTCAGAGCATATGGAGATATGGGTGATACAGTGGATATATACAGCCTACTCAGAGAATATGGAGATAGGTCAGCAAAAGAGACAGAGAGTGTCTACAGGTCCCTGGGGAGCTGATTCTTACTACAGAGGGGACTCCCAGACCTAATAAGGCCTTGGTCGGAGTGGTGAGTCTTGACATGAAGGGTAATACAGCATATGGAAATACATAGTCCTCAATCACTGCTCCATGCATATGGCTGAGGCTAGTTGTGTAGTAAATTATTGTCCGGGAGTATATCAAGTTCCCTCAGTGGAGCCCTGTAGGTTTATAGTAGTACAGTAAATCTACCCAAATGCTGTTGGGCTTTCATTCATATACGGGCATAACTTTGTAATGCAGGGAGAAAAGAAAGGATAGTGATCGTATATTTTGTCGGTTTGGGAATGAGGCTGTGTGATCGGTGTTTCAGATATTCTCAGATGAAGGAGTGCATTTATATTTGTCCTACAAATGTGTTATTGAGGGTGTGTCTGCGAGTGTGTGTGTACGTGCATTTATGTGTGCGTGAAACAACCCAACTATCTCTCCTAGGAGAATTCTAGGAGAGATAGTTGTCTCCCTCATTCCCCCACTACCTCTACTCACCCTGTCTCCCTCATTCCCCCACTCCCTCTCCTCACCCTGTCTCCCTCATTCCCCCACCCCCTCTCCTCACCCCGTCGCCCCCTTGCCCCCTGGCGCGCTGGTGACCACAGATTCAGGGGGGGCTGGTGATGGCATCGCTCTCCGCCATGCTGTCACATAGCCGCGGGGGGTCCACGCATCCATGAATGTCAAAGATCTTTTACCCCCCCCCATCCCCCCAGAAAGATGGAGAATAATGTCAGCCTTCAGGTTGAGGGATGACACCGGGCTTTTCGATGCGTCCTGACAGACTCCGATCTGTCCCAGCCAATGTGTCACACCGCTCGTCATTGACTCATGTCAATCTGATCAGGGAGGAAGGGGGAAGCGGTTTAGCTTCGATATACAGTACCTCCTGTAAGTCCCCTCTACTGACATTGATATTGGTAGTTTGTATTGTCTGATTTCCAACTTGTTTTACAATTTGCAGTATTGTTTGTATCACTTCTCTTTTGTCTAATTGTCTAAATTTCCACCGTTTCAGACAGCCAAGACATTCTTTATGTCATATTTTCAGTCTTATAATTGACTGAATCATGGATGAGTAACACGTTCTCTACTGCTAGTTTCCATTAGATCTCAGCAGCAGGCTCAGTTATTGTCTCGAATAAAGCGTTTCGTCAGGCATCTTTGTTTTTTTCCCCTGCTAGGTGCTTCGCCCTCCGACTTGTCTCTCTTTATCCTCGCTGGTTACAGGAGTTAATATGCTAAATGTGAGAGAGGAGATAGGAATTCTCCTTTTTCTGCTTCCCACTGGTTTTCCATTGCATCGCGCCAGGTTGTAATTTAGGAGAAAAACAGATAAATTAGAGACATGTAGCCAGATGTGATATTTGTTTTTACTCCACAGCTGTAGGTAGCCATAAACTGCTTAGACTCAATGGGATTTCTATAAAGCCCTCTTTTTCTAATCCACCAATCGCCTTGTGCCTCCTCAAACTACCAGCCCTGGCTAATTATTTGATCCCCCTAAAATGTAAGCGTTTCTCTGAATCTAGTTTTGGAGTAACAGCTTTTGTAAATCGTCCGGTGCGGGTGTCTAGATTTGCGCTCCACCGTTGAGTGTCCCTATGCTGGCTGGCTCCCTGTAAAAGCAATTTGCCCCATGCACAGACTAGGTAATGAGCAGATGCTCCTATTGTAAATGATGATGCGGCCGTAATAAAGAGTTGATAAACACAGAATTACTGCTGGGCCATGGGCATGCACACAAACACAGATACATTGTTACAGACAGTGCACACAGATATACAGTACCTTCAGAAAGTATTCATACTCCTTGACTTATTCCACATTTTGTTGTGCTACAGCCTGAATTCAAAATGAATTAAATCATTAAATCACACAATACCCCATAATGACAAAGTGAAAACATGTTTTAGAAATGTTTGCACATTTATTGAAAATGAGATAGAGAAATATCTCATTTATAAGTATTCACATCACTTTGCTATGACACTCCAAATTGAGCTCAGGTTCATCCAATTTCCTTTGATCATCCTTGAATGTCACTACAAATTGATTGGAGTCCACCTGCGGCCAATTAAATAGTTTGGACATAATTTAGAAAGCAACATCTGTCTATATAAAGTCCCACAGTTGACAGTGCATGTCAGAGCAGAAACTATTCCATGAAGTCCAAGTAACTGTCCGTAGATCTCTGAGTCAGGATTGTGATGAGGCATATATCTGGGGAAGGGTATTAAACTATTTGTAGTGTTGAAAGTTTCCAAGAGCACAGTGGTCTCCATCATATGCAACTACCCAGACTGCCTAGAGCTGGCCGTCTGACCAAACTGATCAACAGGGCAAGAAGAACCTTTGTCAGGTAGGTGACCAAGAACCCAATGACCACTCTGACAGAACTACAGACCCTGAAACACTCTAAACAAACACCCCCTGCCACGCCCTGACCAAACTACAATAGCAAATAACCTCTTTTACTGGTCAGGACGTGACAGGGATGCTCTTCAGCGGCCTGGACTGGGAGACTGGTGAGGATAGAGGGAACAATGAATGGATGGATGAGAACCTGCTTCAGATTGCAAAAAACCTTAGACTTGGGGCAAAGATTTATATTCCAACAGGACAATGACCCCAAGCATACAGCCAAAGCAACGCTGGAATGGCTTCAGAACAAGAATGTGAAAGTCCTTGAGTGGCCAAGCCCAGACTCGAATTTAATTGAAAAGTGAACTTGAAAAAAATATGCTGGGAAGAATGGGAGAAAATCCCTAAATCCAAATGTGCAAAGCTACAGTAGTACAGACAACCAAAAAAACTTAACGCTGTAATTGCCACCTCTGACTCAGAGGTGTGAATACTTATGTAAATGAGATATTTCTGTATTTCATATTTTTATTCTAAAAACATATTTTCACCTCGTCATTAGTATTATGTGTAGATGGGTGATCTTTTTATTTATTGAATCCATTTTGAATTCAGGCTGTAACACAAAAAAAGTGGAATAAGTCAAGCAGTATGAATACTTTCAGAAGGCACTGTTCATGTGCACATGCACAGCAAATTCGCCAGTGTTACCCAGTGTTGATTCTTCAGTGTAACATTTTGAGTGTTGATTCGGGTGTTAAATTAACACTCATTGGTGTAAAATAACCCCAGTGTTGGTGTTAATAACCAGTGTTGAACCAAAACCACACCCATCATTATCACATTTTGCATGTACATTGATTGATTCATAAATGTTTTGCTACTTAAATATAAATAACATACATGTTTCTAAACTAATCCAATCTGTTACTTGGACTTATTGCACCCGTTATTGAAATTGGTTGTTCCAGTTTAGATGGTTTAGGTGGTCTAGTATCTTAGTCTTCCCAACCCGGCAGTCATTCGGAATGCAGGTTGCGGGTGAATATCTGTCTGGATTCCAGCAGGAACAACACATCACTTTGCAAGTCAGCGTAATGTGACCCGCAGGCCTGAAAACCATGTGTTACAGGCCACTGTATTAGGGTAAAGCTAGACCCTCAAAATAAGGCCTTATTAAATACTTGTATTGTGCTGAATAATTACTGAATAATTTGAATGACAACATATTCACTTAGAATCTCACTTGATGAAAGCCACAGGACAAAAGAAAAGACTGCACAACCCACATCTCTATACAGTCATGGGCTGTAACTCTACAATTCACCAGAAAGACAAGGCACTGTAAGTAAGGCTTCACACTAAGCAGTGCGTTAATTTAACACTGAAAAGTGTGGACCCATATAGACACTGGACCACATATACAAACACTCAAATATTCTGTTCTTAAACACCACTTATAAAAGAATGGCATTTCCACAGCCAAGCAGCACCCCCCCTCCTCTCCTTCCTTCTCTCCTTTCCTTCGGCAGAGAGGCTGTGTTGCTGGTACACCCAGGGCTTGTATTTGCCATGACCCCCTGACTCATAGGGGGTGTGTGTGAGGTGTGTGTGCATCTCCTCAGGACGTTAGTCAAAGGGTGAGAAGTGGGCTCTTTCGAGCATCTATTCACCATGTTGTGGGTATTTCGAATATCCCATTCCTCCAAATGTTTGATGTTGTTGGACATTTTGTTTAAAACATGCTCCTCTTTGGAGAACACACACCCACAAACACACACACACACACTTAAACATCTCCCTTAGCGAGGCTGCAGTGCTGTGGAGCTCTCTCTGTGCTCTGAGGCAGTAGTGTCTCTTTCATGTCGGCGTGCTTGGATCTCATGGCCTGGACTCCCAGCTGAGGCTGTTGTGCATGTGTGGAGCTAAGTGCTGGCTAATTTCCCCTCGGATAGCCCCAGCCACGGTACCGACCCCCCCCCCCCCATCTCCCTGCCTCTCCCCGTCTGGGGGTCTCTCTCTCTGGGCTCAGTTCTACAGTCGGGGGGCTAGGTGGGTCGAAGCGGGGCTGGGACACCCTACAACCAGTCAGCACTTTGCCCTTTGTATTTATGCATGCATGTGTGTGTTTTATATGTATTTATGCATACGAATAAAATGCATGTAAGTTTACTGCATCTAGACCTCATATGTCTTGATTGAGTCATGTGTGATTCTCCTCTAATCTCGCTCTATTTGGTTGACTTGTGTACATATGTTGTATATTGCCATTCTCATTTTGGAGACATCAAACAGATATTGAAGAAAGACCCATAGGTAGGCTCTGTTTGAGGATGAAAGAGAGAAAATGAGAGAGAATGATGAGTATGTTTTGTTGTGGCTTCAGTTTGGAGTTCAATGTAAACCCAAAAGGGGACCAGATTCCTATACAAACAACACAATGGTGGTCTTTCATCAAATCTTATTTTGTTTTGAACAGAAGAAAGAGATGGGGCATATGTCTAAATCTCCGCTGACGGCGTGCTTCTAGATAGAAAACCAGTAACTGCGGGAAGATCAAGTAAAATGAGGAAATAAAGTCATCAATTTGTTTGATGTATATTTTTTTATTGAACATTTATTTATTCAGGTTAGTCTAATCAAGTATATTTTTCAAGAGAGACCGCCACTAGAATATGAAATCTTGATAATCAATATCGTATTGATATAGAAGGAATCGCATTTCTGTCTGTGAAATCAGAGGCAAACAGAGCACTTGTGTGCTGTTGTTGGCAGGGCCTAGTGTTACTCAGGGAGGGGTTAGTGTGTTCAGTAGCATGTGTCAAGATCACACAGCTGAGTAAAAACAAGGAGACCAAGTAAAGTAAACTCCCCCACTCCTTCACCCCCACACACACACACACACACACACACATGCAGACGCGCACACATACAGATGCACACACACACACACACACACACACACACAGACAGACACACACACACCAAGGGTCCATTAGTTGTCTGGCCAGCTGTCAGTGAATGGGGCTCCCTCCCTCTCTGTTCCTCTCCAAGTGTAGCCAATCACCAGGCCAAGTTTAATGCAATTAAGGATGCCATCAGTAGAGCTTTGTGATTGGGTGGGTGGAATAGAGTGAGGGAGAGCACAGAGAGAGCCTTCGATATACAGAGACAGTAATTAGCACATGCTGGTCATTAGCAAACACACACGCACACACACACACGCGCGCGCACACACACACACACACACACACACACACACAGATTAGGCAGTTTGCCATCAGAGTGAGGCTTGCGGGCCGAGTCTGGTTTCTAATGAGGAGGACCCTCACATCAACCACAAATAAAAACACACATCTCTCTCTCTCTCCCTCTCTCTCACACACACACGCACCTAGCGCCCAGTCGCCTCATATAACTTCCATTACACAGTCTGAGAATATGTGTGTAGATTTATGAAAATGGCTTTTAAACATGGGCCATCTCTTCGAGGGTCCTGTGAATGGGTCCTGCTGTGAGGGCTTTAATGAAGGATCAGAGCCCTCCAAGACAGCCAGGAAGCCCACACGGCCCCCGCAAAACACACCCAGCACCCCCAAATAATCCCTACCACTTTTAGTGGCAGCCATTTGCCATTCATTAAAATCAAAATGCTGTTTTCTGCCGGGGCAAATAGCAAAGCTATTCCAGTCACAGCTTGACGAGGGCCGAGGCCCCACTGCTAATGTATGGAGCTGGTGAGCTATTGTGGTGGTTAGCTAATATGGCTAACAGGATTTGATGGACCACGGGCCATCATAGGTGAGGTGTGTGTGTGTGTGTGTGTGTGTGTGTGTGTGCGTGTGTGTGTGTGTGTGTCTCTGTGTGTGTGTGTGTGCGTTGCAGGTGGTAGAGAGGAGGTGGTAATTAACAGTGACATCTCAGAAGGAGGGTGTAATCACTTTCACTCTCTCTCTCTCTCTATCTCTCTATCATTCTATCTCTCCCTCTATCTCTCTATCACTCTCTCTCCCTCTCTCTATCCCTCTCTCTATCTCTCTATCACTCTATCTCTCCCTCTATCTCTCTATCACTCTCTCTCCCTCTCTCTATCCCTCTATCTATCTCTCCCTCTATCTCTCTATCCCTCTCTCTATCTCTATATCATTCTATCTCTCCCTCTATCTCTCTGTCACTCTCTCTCCCTCTCTCTATCCCTCTCTCTATCTCTCTATCACTCTATCTCTCCCTCTATCTCTCTATCACTCTCTCTCCCTCTCTCTATCCCTCTCTCTATCACTCTATCTCTCCCTCTATCTCTCTATCCCTCTCTCTATCTCTATATCATTCTATCTCTCCCTCTATCTCTCTATCGCTCTCTCTCCCTCTCTCTATCTCTCTCTCTATCTCTCTATCACTCTATCTCTCCCTCTAGCTCCCTATCACTCTCTCTCCCTCTCTCTATCCCTCTCTCTATCTCTCTCTCTATCTCTCTCTCTATTGTTCTCTCTATCTCTCTATATCTCTCTCTATCTGGGGTGGCAGGTAGCCTAGTGGTTAGAGTGTTGGGCCAGTAACCAAAAGGTTGCTAGATTGAATCCCCGAGCTGACAAGGTAAAAATCTGCCATTCTGAACAAGGCAGTTAACCCACTGTTCCTAGGCTGTCATTGTAAAATAAGAATTTGTTCTTAACTGACTTGCCTAGTTAAATAAAGGTTAAATAAAAAATTATTACAAATTAAAAATAATTATATCTCTCTTTCTCTCCCTCTCTTGTCCTCCTGTTATAACAATGATTATACAAAAAGAAAGAGAGGACGCAGTATTTGAAAACCCCTCTTTTAAAGAGACGTCTGTTGAGATTGACACAAATATGTTTATGATGTTTTGGATCTGTAGCATCTACAGACCCATCATTGTAGTGTCTTAAAGGAGGCCTGGGTACATTTCCCGACATTTAAAAAAAGAAAGAAATTGCGATACAGACTTCAAAGGTATACCAAACATTCTTTCCCCAAAGGGGAAGCTCCAAAACATCATACATATCTTTGGGTTACCCTCCCTTGACCTACCTAGGCTATAGTTCTACTCTCCTGTGTTTGATCCCTGGTGGCTGTACTGGGGTCAGGGTTACCCTCCCATGACCTACCTAGGCTATAGTTCTACTCTCCTGTGTCTGATCCCTGGTGGCTGTACTGGGGTCAGGGTTACCCTCCCATGACCTACCTAGGCTATAGTTCTACTCTCCTGTGTCTGATCCCTGGTGGCTGTACTGGGGTCAGGGTTACCCTCCCATGACCTACCTAGGCTATAGTTCTACTCTCCTGTGTCTGATCCCTGGTGGCTGTACTGGGGTCAGGGTTACCCTCCCATGACCTACCTAGGCTATAGTTCTACTCTCCTGTGTTTGATCCCTGGTGGCTGTACTGGGGTCAGGGTTACCCTCCCATGACCTACCTAGGCTATAGTTCTACTCTCCTGTGTCTGATCCCTGGTGGCTGTACTGGGGTCAGGGTTATCCTCCCATGACCTACCTAGGCTATAGTTCTACTCTCCTGTGTCTGATCCCTGGTGGCTGTACTGGGGTCAGGGTTATCCTCCCATGACCTACCTAGGCTATAGTTCTACTCACTGGCCAGCAGAAGGCACAGTTGTAACACACACCACTCTGCCTTGTCATACCCTGCCCCCATCCCACATAACACACACTCTACCCCCTTAACCCTTATTCTCCACAGCCCAAGCCTTTCCGGCTGTAATACTATATCCTTAGGCATGCTTAGAACTCCTAAAATGTGTGTGTTTGTGCTAGCAGACATGCATGTGTATGTCTGGCAACGGTTGGGGAATATGATAAACTTGCCTCTGTGTGAGTCTGGGGGGTGAGTTGAGGTGTGTCTGGTCCTGCCAATGCTTCCTCTTTAACAGGGCTCTGAAAACACTCATAGGTCCTGGTCCAGACACACAGACAGAGAACCAGGCAGGCCCAAATGTGTGCACGGGCACCTGGCCACCATCGTGTGTGTGCGTGCATGCGTGTGTGTGTGTGTGTGTGTCGGAGGTGGGGGCAATCTGCTCTTAGAGGAACGCTCCAGGATAAAGGAAGGTAGAGGGGTAAAGAAAGGGGTTGGAGAGGAACGCTCCAGGATAAAGGAAGGTAGAGGGGTAAAGAAAGGGGTTGGAGAGGAACGCTCCAGGATAAAAGAAGGTAGAGGGGTAAAGAAAGGGGTTGGAGAGGAACGCTCCAGGATAAAGGAAGGTAGAGGGGTAAAGAAAGAGGTTGGAGAGGAACGCTCCAGGATAAAGGAAGGTAGAGGGGTAAAGAAAGAGGTTGGAGAGGAACGCTCCAGGATAAAGGAAGGTAGAGGGGTAAAGAAAGGGGTTGGAGAGGAACGCTCCAGGATAAAAGAAGGTAGAGGGGTAAAGAAAGGGGTTGGAGAGGAACGCTCCAGGATAAAGGAAGGTAGAGGGGTAAAGAAAGAGGTTGGAGAGGAACGCTCCAGGATAAAAGAAGGTAGAGGGGTAAAGAAAGAGGTTGGAGAGGAACGCTCCAGGATAAAGGAAGGTAGAGGGGTAAAGAAAGGGGTTGGAGAGGAACGCTCCAGGATAAAGGAAGGTAGAGGGGTAAAGAAAGGGGTTGGAGAGGAACGCTCCAGGATAAAAGAAGGTAGAGGGGTAAAGAAAGAGGTTGGAGAGGAACGCTCCAGGATAAAGGAAGGTAGAGGGGTAAAGAAAGAGGTTGGAGAGGAACGCTCCAGGATAAAGGAAGGTAGAGGGGTAAAGAAAGGGGTTGGAGAGGAACGCTCCAGGATAAAAGAAGGTAGAGGGGTAAAGAAAGGGGTTGGAGAGGAACGCTCCAGGATAAAGGAAGGTAGAGGGGTAAAGAAAGAGGTTGGAGAGGAACGCTCCAGGATAAAGGAAGGTAGAGGGGTAAAGAAAGAGGTTGGAGAGGAACGCTCCAGGATAAAAGAAGGTAGAGGGGTAAAGAAAGGGGTTGGAGAGGAACGCTCCAGGATAAAGGAAGGTAGAGGGGTAAAGAAAGAGGTTGGAGAGGAACGCTCCAGGATAAAGGAAGGTAGAGGGGTAAAGAAAGAGGTTGGAGAGGAACGCTCCAGGATAAAAGAAGGTAGAGGGGTAAAGAAAGGGGTTGGAGAGGAACGCTCCAGGATAAAGGAAGGTAGAGGGGTAAAGAAAGGGGTTGGAGAGGAACGCTCCAGGATAAAGGAAGGTAGAGGGGTAAAGAAAGAGGTTGGAGAGGAACGCTCCAGGATAAAGGAAGGTAGAGGGGTAAAGAAAGGGGTTGGAGAGGAACGCTCCAGGATAAAGGAAGGTAGAGGGGTAAAGAAAGAGGTTGGAGAGGAACGCTCCAGGATAAAAGAAGGTAGAGGGGTAAAGAAAGGGGTTGGAGAGGAACGCTCCAGGATAAAGGAAGGTAGAGGGGTAAAGAAAGAGGTTGGAGAGGAACGCTCCAGGATAAAAGAAGGTAGAGGGGTAAAGAAAGGGGTTGGAGAGGAACGCTCCAGGATAAAGGAAGGTAGAGGGGTAAAGAAAGGGGTTGGAGAGGAACGCTCCAGGATAAAAGAAGGTAGAGGGGTAAAGAAAGGGGTTGGAGAGGAACGCTCCAGGATAAAGGAAGGTAGAGGGGTAAATAAAGGGGTTGGAGAGGAACGCTCCAGGATAAAGGAAGGTAGAGGGGTAAAGAAAGGGGTTGGAGAGGAACGCTCCAGGATAAAGGAAGGTAGAGGGGTAAAGAAAGAGGTTGGAGAGGAACGCTCCAGGATAAAGGAAGGTAGAGGGGTAAAGAAAGGGGTTGGAGAGGAACGCTCCAGGATAAAAGAAGGTAGAGGGGTAAAGAAAGGGGTTGGAGAGGAACGCTCCAGGATAAAAGAAGGTAGAGGGGTAAAGAAAGGGGTTGGAGAGGAACGCTCCAGGATAAAGGAAGGTAGAGGGGGTAAAGAAAGGGGTTGGAGAGGAACGCTCCAGGATAAAGGAAGGTAGAGGGGTAAAGAAAGAGGTTGGAGAGGAACGCTCCAGGATAAAAGAAGGTAGAGGGGTAAAGAAAGAGGTTGGAGAGGAACGCTCCAGGATAAAGGAAGGTAGAGGGGTAAAGAAAGGGGGAGTGAGAGAGCAGAGAAAGAGGAGGAGAAAAAACCTAGGTGATTTTTATGAGGTGAAATAGAAGGGTTAAGAATGAGAGAGGTCAGAGATAAAGGTTGTGGAGAAAAGTTAAGATGAAAGTAGCAAGGCAGGTAGAGAAGGATGTTACTGAGTAATAGAATCACGTCTGCATTGCTTGCTGTTTGGGGTTTTAGTCTGGGTTTCTGTGTAGCGCTGTAAAAAGGGCTTTATTAATGTGATTGATTGAAGAGAAAGGCAGATAGAGAGACAGACAGTGTAAGAGAGAGAGAGAGAGAAATAGAGAGAAAGAGAGCGAGCAAGAGAGAGAGAGAGAGCATCCACATTCCCACCTGTCTAAATGCAGGTGAACTCCAGTCATGGAAGACGGATGTGGTCCATTCGAAGGCCTGCATGTCTCTGATCTCTCATTTGCTACTCAGTAGTTAGAGAAATAGACTCCAATTGGAAACTGTATTTGAGTTTAACTACATCACTTATTTATTGTCATTCTATCTCTGTTTCTCTCGTATAAAAAGCAACATCCTGTCACCTGATCCTGATGACATCCTGTCCCATTTTGAAACAAGGAAGTACAGGCCTGCATGTCTCTGTCCTCACCCAAACTGTCACATAACTTTTTACCCAATTCTTCATCTGGAAAAGTTTTCATTGCCTGATGTTGTTGATCAGAATATGAATAATTAAACATTGAAGGCGAAAATGTTATCTTAAAACGTTATATGACATTTATTTGATATGCAAATGTTTATACATATGCATTCTTGGTTATTAATTATTAATTATTCTGTGTTGTTTTTCACTCGTCCATGATTTACATTATGCATTATTTTTCTGTCAGTCAGATCTTTGAAAAAGAAGAAGAAAGAGATAAAAAGGTAGGATCAGATGGTGTCTCTCTCTCTCCAACTACAAACAATAGGAGAACTTCATAATGAGGAAGAGTGGCAGAGAGACACAGAGAGAGACAGAGAGAGAACAGAGAGAGAACAGAGAGAGACAGAGAGAGACAGAGAGAGAACAGAGAGAACAGAGAGAACAGAGAGAACAGAGAGAGACAGAGAGAGAACAGAGAGACAGAGAGAGACAGAGAACAGAGAGACAACAGAGAGAGAACAGAAAGAGACCGAGAGAGAACAGAGAGAGACAGAGAGAGAACAGAGAGAGAGACAGAGAACAGAGAGAGACGGAGAGAGAACAGAGAGAGACGGAGAGAGACGGAGAGAGAACAGAGAGAGACGGAGAGAGAACAGAGAGAGACAGAGAGAGACAGAGAGAGAACAGAGAGAGAGAGACAGAGAGAGAACAGAGAGAGACAGAGAGAGACGGAGAGAGAACAGAGAGAGACAGAGAGAGACAGAGAGAGACAGAGAGAGACAGAGAGAGACAGAGAGAGACAGTGAGAGAGGGAGGATAGAGGAGATATTGTTTCATATTTCTCATAAAACACAAACACACCATCTCCACATCTTACATTCCTATGTGACAACACATACAATACCATATACTTCTCCTGCCCCACACGTCTCTTACCAAACACACAACGCCACAACATGTTACAGTATCTTATGCCATTACCACACATCTTACCATATGCACAATACCATACACTTCCACACGCCATGTTCAACCCTGAATAAAATGCATTATAAACTCGGTGGCTCGAGCCCTGAATGCTGATTGGCTGACAGCCATGGAATATCAGACCGTATACCAATTCAACCCTGAGTAAAATGCATTGTATCTCATTGTTGTTTTGGTCAGAGCTGCTGTGTGTGGGTTGTTTTGAGTGGCCAGTCCTTTCTGATGGTGGCGTAACAAGGAGGACGTATCGGGGCCCCCCCGGGGTATTGTTTTCTGCATTAGGTCCTATTTATGCGTGCGTGTGTATGTGTGTGTGTGTGTATGATGTTCCGTATGTGTGTGTGTGTGTGCTTTTCTGACAGCACTGTGATCTGTGTGCGGGTCATCATTCTTAATGCAACCCGTGTCATCAGTTCCCGTGACAACAGGAGAAATGATGTGGAGGATACATATGAAACAGGGGGCCATGCATAAACATGGGGATGGAGGAGGGGTATGAGGGCACTGAGGGGATGGATGGGAGAGGGAGGGAGGGAGGTGGAGAGGGAGGGAGATGGAGAGGGTATTGCTCAGCCTGGACCATTCTCCTTCACACCTGCTTATTATTCATGAGCTCCATCTAGGGATGTATTACAAGCCCCTCCCCCTAGTGTGTGTGTGTGTGTGTGTGTGTGTGTGTGTGTGTGTGTGTGTGTGTGTGTGTGTGTGTGTGTCAGGGCTGTAAGTGATGGATTGCGACAATGTCAAGGGATGGTAGATCAGGATTAAGATGAAACAGGGCCTCACACCGCCAGGCTTGGACACTTTCGGCCTCACATAAACATTCACCCTGAGACACACACCACCACCACAAGAAAAACATCAATATCAAGTCACTTCTATTCGCTCAAACCAATGAAAACACCAAAACCAACAACTTTAAATTAGTGTGTTTTAATAAGCTTTTCAATAGCGAACATAAGTCAAATAAATCACAACTCCCCATTTCTTAGGAATTTGAAACCCCTTGCTATTATTGGAAGCAAATCATAGAATCACACTACCAAACTGTATGTGGCTAGAAACACCTTTGACAGTCACATTCTGGAACCACACCAACATTAAAAAGGACTAAGAAATAGTGAAATTTATTTTTTTCTGTATTACATCAGTAATATGACCTGTAACCAGAAACGTACGAACCTAGCTAATATTTTCAGAGTCATGTTATGCGTCTGAGCCATCACACGTGCCGTGATTGCGCTAGACATAAATATATACCGTAACAAGCATACTGAGTGACAGTTCCCTCCCTATGGCTTCATCACGTCTTCATAAAGGGTTTATTATTGACCCCTCACCCCTTTAGAGGGCACAGTGTGTGTGTATGTGCACGTGCCTGCGCGTGTGTGTTTGCAGGTGAGGGAAATGTAGACGCTGGCCCTTTAATTCATCAAACACTGAAAAGGAGAAGAAAAACGCAGCCAGTATCTCCACACTGCATTGCAATGGGAGATGTTTTCAATTCACTCGTTATAGAAGGGTCACTCCGGGTCAAGTTCAATGCCATGGAAAAGAGAAGCTATGCAGAGAGGAGTGCCACCCACACACAGAGCACGGCACTGGGAGAATTACCATCAACTATGGTGACCTGCGTTTTGGCCAAATACACCAAAATTCCCCCCTTCTGCTATTTACATTTCTCTCTAAAAAAAAAGAATGTGATGGGGTGGAAAAGTAGGAGAAAAAAACAAACCGATATTGTAGATTGGGTGAGGGAGGTGGGAGGTGGGAGGTGGGAGGTGGGAGGAACCACAACAGAGTAAACATGGTCTGGGAGAGCGTGCGGTTGTAATGGTGTCATTAGTATGCATCACACCCAGTCCCAACACAAGGATGGAAGAACGGGCCTCCCCCTCTCCCTTTTTCTCCCTCTCGCTCCCTACACCCCCCCCCCCTCACTGTTTCTCCCTCAGCTGTGCCTCTTCCCACTCTCTCTTTTCCCCCTTTCTCTATATTTTTCTCCCACTCCCCCTCTCTGTCAGCGTGTTTCTCTTCATAATGGTTTTAGACTCTATTCAGAGCAAGGGGACAGGTGGAGCTGTGGGGACCAAAGGGCCAGGGGATTGGGAGATAATGCACATGGGTAAATGGAACATGACCGCCGTGTCCAGCGTCACCGCGGAACCATTGTCTGAGCCGAGGAGTGATGGCATCGGCCAGGAAGACAACAAAGCAGCCCCGGCACAATGGAGCATTGCATACGAAGAAGGCTGCCACAGACCTCTACAGCTGGCCCAGAGAGAGAGAGAGAGAGAGAGAGAGAGAGAGAGAGAGAGAGAGAGAGAGAGAGAGAGAGAGAGAGAGAGAGAGAGAGGAAATTCATCTCATTAGTCACTGCTCTTCAACCTCCCATTACCCATACCTCTGCATTTGGACCCTGAGCTACATATTCACACAGACATGGGGATTGTAGCGGTTTGTGTCTGTGTGTGTGTGTGTGTGTGTGTGTGTGCATGTGTGTGCGTGTGTGTGGGGGGGTAAATGCATGCCTATGTGCATGCATGTGTTTTAGGGGAAGAGGTTAAGACTGGTTTGCATATGCGTGAGATATTAGTCCTTCACTCCCTGCTCCCTGTCTCCCCTGCTCCCTGTCTCCCCTGCTCCCTGTCTCCCCAGCTCCCTGTCTCCCCTGCTCCCTGTCTCTCCTGCTCCCTGTCTCTCCTTCTCCCTGTCTCCCCTGCTCCCTGTCTCCCCTGCTCCCTGTCTCCCCTGCTCCCTGTCTCCCCTGCTCCCTGTCTCCCCTGCTCCCTGTCTCCCCTGCTCCCTGTCTCCCCTGCTCCCTTTCTCCCCTGCTCCCTGTCTCCCCTGCTCCCTGTCTCTCCTGCTCCCTGTCTCCCCTGCTCCCTGTCTCCCCTGCTCCCTGTCTCTCCTGCTCCCTGTCTCTCCTTCTCCCTGTCTCCCCTGCGCCCTGTCTCCCCTGCTCCCTGTCTCCCCTGCTCCCTGTCTCCCCTGCTCCCTGTCTCCCCTGCTCCCTGTCTCTCCTTCTCCCTGTCTCCCCTGCTCCCTGTTTCCCCTGCTCCCTGTCTCCCCTGCTCCCTGTCTCCCCTGCTCCCTGTCTCCCCTGCTCCCTGTCTCCCCTGCTCCCTGTCTCCCCTGCTCCCTGTCTCCCGCACAGCCATCTTGTTGGTCACCAGTGTGTAAACTGAACCCAGCAGCACATTGATAAGCTGGAGGCTGGAGGTAGCGAGCTGTTTTACCCTCAAGCTGTACACCACCATACCTGATCACACACACACACACACACACACACACACACACACACACACACACACACACACACACACGTCCTTGTAAACCATTAATTTAAGAATACAGATGTCAATACCAATGCATTGTTGGAGGCTAAGGACTCTGACTGTTATGTTATTGTCAGGCACTTATAAAAGATATTTTCGAGGATGTCATCTGAAAAGGAAACTCATCCAGTAATTCCTTCCTCCATAGGTTGAATGGTGTGGTCCACGGTCACTCTCTTTTCATTGTTCCTGGGTGGCTGGAATGTCCTGTGGTCCAGTGGCCAGAGACGTGCGTCTGTGGTCTGGGTGGTAATGACAGGTCAGCTCCCACTGGACAACCCGAACCACACGCGGTCAGACCCAGTGGTCAGCCAGCGGTCAAACAAAGAATTTACTGACCGACCATCAGTGTTTTTTCACATTGTTCTTATGGTGAGGCAGTCGAACCTCACATTCAAGGGAATTTTGGACAGCTTCCAACATGAAGGAGATTTTCCCAACAGCCATTATTACGGCTTTCAGTCAAACATAACAAGCTATATGAAAAGCTTTAACTTCACCAGACCTCTGGAAAAATCCAACAGGGACTATGTGCTGTTAGAGTATGATAGACAAGTCTTCCGTTTGGTGATGTCCAGGTTTTTTTTAGTTTCTGTACAGTATAGAATGCTGTAGCCACGGAGTCTTTTTCCAATAGTTCTTATCTCTAACCAGCTACCACTGTTCCGTAGGGATGCTGTCCTGCTCTCTTTTAGTCAAGCTGGTCATCTTCCCTGCATACTCCCCCACCGCCCACACTCCGAGACAGGAAAAACACACTTAATTAAAATGCCTTAACATGTAAGATAATTATGAGTCTCTTTGTCAGTTCAGCTTTTTTCACCCTCAATTTCATAGAACAATAGAAGCCCGGTAAAATGTAATTTGCTCTTTGTTAAGATTGGATTCCGCTTTTTCATCTAAGTTGAAACGTTAAGATAATCAAAGTAACCCAGTGTTTCCTATCTCGTCTGCTTCAATCTTACTCTCCTCCGCTTTGACAGTGTAACCATGGAAATGGGACTTTGGGATAAAAAGAAGCCATAATTTTGCGGCAGGATTAATTTGGAGACATGAGCGTTGCCATATGAAATCGCTGTCAAAACCTCGCTGATTCTTTTTATTGCTAGCAAATCCACAGAAATCTGTTCCCCGCTGCGTGTGATTTGACAGTCCAGTAGTTTTGGACTTAGTTCCCCCCTGCTACCTCTGACATGTTGACATTAAGTGGTTGTCTTGATAGACGTTACCCATATTTCAATCACCATTAAGCGGATATGTTGGACAGCATTTTGGGGGTAAAAGCTGAAGTGACACATTGATACAATGCTGGACAAGTGTCATTTCAGATGAGACTGAATGGCAACTTTGGTGGAAATATTTAGAGGCACAAAAAGCAAAGATCTACCACTACCACGTGTGGTCTTGTATTTTAGACTCTTCCAATAATTGATAATTGATAAAAAACATTGATAATTGTAGTGCAAGTGATTGATGCGATTATTTTTAGGGTACAATAGTCTATGTATTACCTATAGTATACATATAGGAATCTTTAAATCTTTGCAGTAAGTTGATGCATGTCTGCAGGCCCGGGCCTTCCCTCAGTACTGTTCTCCAGCTTTATCCATCTGCATTCAACAGGCATCACCAGACAGGCACCAGACACCAGACTCACGTCATCGGGGAGATGTGGAGCTCATATCTTCAGGATGTACCTGCATGCAACAAGGTTTATTGGCAATCCGACCAAAATCCTCAAAATAAACTGATTTAGTGATCAGAAAGCTCTGGCTCTGCTTCCAAGGTGCATTTGGCAGTCAAGAAACTTCCAGGGTATTCCATAACTGTTAAGACGGTGGGGAAATTCACTTGGATACAGAGTTGGTGGGGGGTTATAATGATATATCTATGTACTGATATATGCAGTACAACTGCTCTGTTCTTGTGTCCATCTTTCTGTGCTCTGTCTAGTCCAGCTCTGCTGTGCCATGGTGACTTAGTCAGAGGAACTCTCTGATACCAAGGCAGACAGGTACAGGAAACTGTCTCAGTTAGTGAGGTCAGTCATGTTTTGGAGAGGAAGAGTGACTCCAATGACTGCTGGGGCTTGTGTCACATCTGAGATGAGAAAGACTGAGAGGGTGAAGAGATGAGGTCAAAGAGAGGTAGCGAGAGAAAGCGGTAGAGAGAGAGAGAGGTAGAGAGAGAGTGAGAGGGGTAGAGAAAGAGAGAGAGAGAGAGAGAGGCAGAGAGAGAGCAGTAGAGAGAGAGAGGGGTAGAGAGAGAGCCAGAGGTAGAGAGAGAGAGGTAGAGAGAGAGAGAGGTAGAGAGAGAGAACCAGAGGTAGAGAGAGAAAGGTAGAGAGAGAGCCAGAGGTAGAGTGAGAGAGAGAGGGGTAGAGAGAGCTGTAGAGAGAGAGGGAGGGAGAGGGAAGGAGAGCAAGCCAGAGGTAGAGAGAGAGAGGTAGAGAGAGAGCCAGAGAGAGAGAGAGGTAGAGAGAGAGAGAGCGTTAGAGAGAGCTGTAGAGAGAGGTAGAGAGAGAGGTAGAGAGAGAGGGAGGGAGAGAGAGCCAGAGAGAGAGAGACAAAGAGCATAGAATATGACATATCTAAAGGTATAAACAGAAAGAGAAAGAGGAAGACGGGGTGGGTTGGATATAGAGAAGCTCATCGTCCAGGTGCAGGTTTCTTAGAAGATCACAGCACCGTTTGCAGAAACGCTCACTGACATCCCCTTTCTCCGCCAGAGTTGTGATTAAAGATTAGCCTGTCACAGCAGCGCCACAGCAAGACAAGCAGAGGAGTTTTTCTCTATTAAACTTTCATAGCAGTTTATATGCTGACGGTGCATTATGGATGATGAACAAGGTCAGGACAATATCACAAACTCCAAGCCCACTCTTTACCCATCACTAACAGAAAACACTGCATATGGATAACAGCCCATGTTTTCGCTGGTAGGACTTCAGCAACTTTTTTTGTTTTGTTTTGCAAGAGCTCCAACTCTCCGTAGGTTTGAGTCGGGAGGCGAGGGAGGTGTCCGCCTTTGAAAACATAAGTGGAGTCTGTCTTTCTACACTTAGGGACACACTGGTGGTATCTTTGTTGAGCAGGCAGTGGTCTAGAGTCAACTCTGAACGTGAACATTGCCACTGAATAGGAATGACAATGTAACCTGGTTTGAGGTCACTTAATGAGGGACATTTCTGTATATATTTTTGGTTGCGTTAGCAGCCACTATATCATCCCTAGCACTGCAGTGGATAACAGCTGTCATAAGGGCTCCTGGCCATTTGTGCTAGCTTGTGTTTTTGTTTTTTTACACTCATCTTAACTTTTTTTTGTGTAATGTCTCGGCCATAGTTTCCGAAAACAGCTTCTCAAATCAAATGTTATTTGTCACGTGTGCCGAATACAACCTTAACCAACATTGCAGTTTCAAGAAAAATAAGTGTTAAGAAAGTATTTACTAAAATAACCTGAAGTAAAAAAAAATATATGAATAAAATGAAAAATACAAATAAAAAAGAAGAAAATAGAAAAATAACAAATAATTAACGAACATCAAGAAAATTACAGTTGCAAGGCTATATACAGGGTGTACCGGTACAGAGTCAGTACGGGTTAGTCGAGGTAATTGAGGTCATCTGTACATGTACTGTAGGTAGAGGTAAAGTGACTTGCACAGATAATAAACAGAGAGTAGCAGCAGCAAGTGCTGTGGATGTGCTGACCAGACCGGACACGTCGCGTGAGCGAGCGTTGCAAAATACATTTACACATACATGTTATTCAATCATTGCACCTACACTTCTCGCGTGCGTCTACGTAGCCAGGCGCTAAAATAGAACTTGGTTCTATTTGTGACGCTCAACGCGCTGCAAGTCCTGCCTCTCCCATATCCTCATTGGTTTTTAGGAGCATATACCCACGTACCATATCCTCACTGGTTTTTAGGAGCATATACCCACGTACCATATCCTCACTGGTTTTTAGGAGCATATACCCACGTACCATATCCTCATTGGTTTTTAGGAGCATATACCCACGTACCATATCCTCACTGGTTTTTAGGAGCATATACCCACGTACCATATCCTCACTGGTTTTTAGGAGCATATACCCACGTACCATATCCTCACTGGTTTTTAGGAGCATATACCCACGTACCATATCCTCATTGGTTTTTAGGAGCATATACCCACGTACCATATCCTCACTGGTTTTTAGGAGCATATACCCACGTACCATATCCTCATTGGTTTTTAGGAGCATATACCCACGTACCATATCCTCATTGGTTTTTAGGAGCATATACCCATGTACCATATCCTCATTTGTTTTTAGGAGCCTATACCCACGTGGGTGATTGAAAGATGAACTGAGGTCCACACTCCAGTCTAGTTGGTGGTGGTAATGCACCTTAAAGTTGGTTGCCAACCGCCATATAAAGTCCAAATAAGAAGAAGAAGCCTGAAGGATGGAGGAGAGATGACTAGAAACAAATTCGACTAGAAACAAATGACTAGAATCAAATACTTATTTCCCTCATTAAAATGCAAATCAATTTATAACATTTTTGACATGCGTTTTTCTGGATTTTTTGTTGTTATTCTGTCTCTCACTGTTCAAATAAACCTACCATTAAAATTATAGACTGATCATTTCTTTGTCAGTGGGCAAACGTACAAAATCAGCAGGGGATCAAATACTTTTTTCCCTCACTGTACCGTAAATTCCGGACTATAAGCCGCAACTTTTTTCCCAGGCTTTGAACCTCGCGGCTTAAACAATGACGCGGCTAATATATGGATTTTTCCCGCTTTCAATTTTTTTTTCTCCAAAAAAACATTCTGTGACGTGCTCAGTTTTTTGCCGGCATGAAGCTTTCATTAGACCAATGAAATTGCCGAACGGGTTAAGGTCAAACAACTTTTTTGTTTACTGTTTAGATTAAATCGAGCGCTCTCAAACTTCCCATCATTCTGATTACGGTAGTCATTTTGTCACCCTCATCATGGCAAAGACACGGAGAAATGCATATGATGCAGCTTTCAAGTTGAAGGCGATTGATCTGGCTGTTGGAAAAGGAAATAGAGCTGCTGCACGGGAGCTTGGTATTAATGAGTCTGATAAGACGTTGGAAACTGCAGCGTGAGGAATTGACTCAGTGCAAAAAGACAACTAAAGCTTACTGCAAATGTTTTATTTTTTGTTACAAGCCGTGTTTCGTTAAAGCCTGTGTAAAGTTAATTTGTTTCAATGTACCGGTAGGCACCTGCGGCTTATAGACATGTGCGGCTTATTTATGTTCAAAATAATATATATTTTTTAATTCAGTGGGTGCGGCTTATATTCAGGTGCGCTTAATAGTCCGGAAATTACGGTATATATATATATATATATATATAAATATAATGATTTTCGACCTGTCCTCAAATTAATACAGTTGGTTCAGAGTTTGTTTTGATATTTCAACCTGCATGTCCTGATCACGTCTGGTGTGGGGGGAGGGGGGGACAAAATCAACATGCACGCGATGGCAAACGCAGACTCACGCTCACAGGCAGGCTGGTCAGCATGTTCGTCTACATCTGTTGTTTACGAAGCATGAGACAAATACAATTGTATTTTATTTGGGCTCTATGGTTTGTTTTATTTGTGTTTTCAGTCAGGGCTCTGCATTGAAGTCGCTGTAGTGTTGGCAACTTATATAGTGTCTACAGTTCTAAAGGTGGTGTATAGAGTATAGAAATGCTGGTGTGTATAATGTGAATGCAATATGGTAATTAAGCAATAAGGCCAGAGGAGGGGGTGGTATATTGGCCACTATAAACCAGGTAGTTTGGCTCCTGGATGCTGATTGGCTGAAAGCCATGTTATATCAGACCGTATAAACTGGGTGGTTTGAGCCCGGAATGCTGATTGGCTGACAGCCGTGGTATATCAGACCGTATACCACGGCTATGATAAAACATGTCTTTTTACTGCTCTAATTACTTTGGTAGCCAGTTCATAATAGCAATAAGGCACCTCAGGGGTTTGTGGTATATTGCCAATATACCATGGCTAAGGGCTGTATCCAGGCACTCCGCGTTGCATCGTGCTTAAGAACAATCCTTAGCCGTTGTATATTGGTAATATACCACACGCCCTTGTGACTTATTGCTTAAATATACCATGGCTAAGGGCTGTTCTTATGTACCTCCTCAACAGCTGATGTAAATGCTCAGTAAGCAGTGATAATTCACTTGAGAGTCAATCCTGGAAAACAATCGGCAACTATTAACACGTTTATAAAAATCACGACATTGTCACGTCCTGACCCTTGTAAGATGTCATTTTCTATAGTAGAGTAGGTCAGGGCGTGACAGGGGGTGCTTTTGGGTGGTTATCTATGTTATCTATTTCTATGTGGTTATTCTAGGTTTCTATTTCTATGTTGGGGTTTTTGGGATGATCTCCAATTAGAGGCAGCCAGTCCTCATTGTCTCTAATTGGAAATCATATTTAAGTAGGGTTTTTTTTCAGTTGTGTTTGTGGGTTGTTATATTTTGAGTAGTGTTTATTTTTCTCCGCATCACGGTTTGTTGTTTTGTTATTCAAGTTATTTGTGTATTGCAACGTTTCACAGAATAAATAAATATGTGGAACTACAACCATGCTGCATTTTGGTCCGCTCCTTCCGACAGCCGTGACAGACATCATTTGCATGAACATTAGCGTTTACAATAAAAACACCCCCTAAATGGGAGAAACCAAATAGGCTGCTCCTAATTGGCTGTGAACGTCACCGCCGTGTGCTCACCTTGGCGCCAGTAGACTACGCAACAGTGGGGAGTAGAGACAGGTCACAAATGATCAAACATAGAGAAACACATTTCTAAATGAATTATAACGATTACCAGACTCTGGCATTTGCTGTTGAACGTATTATAAAGTACAATGTTTGATGGGACTAGCCATAGCATAGTTAGGTTAACAAGCAATTATGTTTGTAACACACAAGTCGGTTTGTGTGGTGAGAAATGGAAGGAAATGTCCGACGCACGTGACGATAACTCACAGGTACTGTCACGCTCTGAACATTTCTGGATGAAGGAAAGTCCCTATTTGGAGGATTTTGGGAGATTCACGTGTTACATGAGGTTCCTATCTCTCCCCAAACCCTTTCCTTCAGCACCTGTATTAAACACCCTCTCAGACACCCCCTACTCTCATAACCCCCCCACAACCCCTCCCTAGCTCTCCGAGTGGGACCCCTGGTCAGTCTCACAGCGGGTCCCCTCTAGCCCATCAGACAGCACAGAGAGAAGTAATTCACACTCTGTCTCATTTCAGTTATTTACTCCATTACCACCCTGGCTGGCTGTCCTGGCGCTGCCCACAGAGACCCTGTAGAGAAGTGGGTACCTGGGCCCACTGCCCCTGCTCCTACAGGCCTGTTACTAACCCTCTCTGGGCGATGCCATCCCAATCTGCAGCTGGCATTGCAGGGGGGCATTATTCAACCATGTGTGGATAGAGAGAGGTGTATGTATGTACTGTAAATGTGGGTGTGTTCAATTGTGTGTGTGTGTGTGTGTGTGTGTGTGTGTGTGTGTGTGTGTGTGTGTGTGTGTGGGTGTGGGTGTGGGTGTGTGTGTGTGTGTGTTCACAAGAATAATACTTTTTTTTTAAATGACCAACTGGGGACATTTTGTTAGTCCCTACAAGGTAAAATGCTATTGGGGGTTTAGGAGCTAGGGTTAGGTTTAGGGTTAAGGTTATTTTTTGGGGTTAATGTTAGGGTTAGGATTAGTAGTTAGGGAAAGTAGGATTTGAAATGTGAATGAATTGTGTGTCCCCACAAGGCTAGTTAAACAAGACTGTGTGTGTGTGTGTGTGTGTGTGTGTGTGTGTGTGTGTGTGTGTATGTGTGTGTGTGTGTGTGTGTGTGTGTGTGTGTGTGTGTGTGTGTGTGTGTGTGTGTGTGTGTGTGTGTGTATGTGTGTGTGTGTGTGTGTGTGTGTGTGTGTGTGTGTGTGTGTGTGTGTGTATATGCGGGTGTACACATGCCTCCCTACCCATTTCCCCATTCCAGTCCAAGTCATTATCACACCCTGATGCCCCTTCTTCTCTCTGTTTCTCTCTCTGTTTCTCTCTCTGTTTCTCTCTCTTTCTCAGGTAATCTGATGGATTTACATGTATATGGTGAAACAGATAGGGACAAAGAAGAGGGGAGAGGTGAGAGGAACACTATCATTATCACAGTTTTGGGGGGGGAAAAGGGGGGGGCATAGTTACACCTTAAAATGTCTCCTTTTGGTCTCTCTCTCCTTATGTTCCACACAATATGTCTCTCAGTCTCTCAGCTACAGTCTGATGAACATAGGGGTTTCCTTGAGCTAGCTGCGCCGAGCTCTTCACATTTCAACTGATGTCATTTCAATGACACCTCCCTCCTAGCCTAACAGGACAGTAGTTACAATGCAGTGTGGCTCTGTTTCCGCTACCTTCCATATGTGACTTTGATTCAAGTCAGCTTGGAGCAAGTGTAAGTCAGTTCAGAGAACATTTTCTCCGTCTGTAATAGGTACTAAATAAATATGTCTGTATTCACTGGTGGAAGTGGATACTACGAACCATAGATCTAGCATCAGATTGTCATATCCCCGATCGTAACTGTCTTACGCTGTATTAAGGGTATTTCTCCCCATGGATATCTCTTTTCCCCTACTGTATCTCTCATTGTTCTAGAAGAATGGTGTATAGGCCTGGGAATCTGTATTGTTTCTCTGTACATGAACGCAATGAGAGAGATGTGAACCAGAGGGATGTAACAAGAAACTTGGGTCTCAGATACTGTCCGAGCGTCTTTGACGATATACATTGTCCAGTCAATAAAGTTACTTTTTCAAGATCATTTTTTTGAGTTTCTGACCCAATGGGTTGCTGACCCCCAATGACCCCGGCTCTCCCAGGGAGGAAAACGAGCGGCTAGGAGAGGAGATGTTTGGGAAGAGATATAGGTGATGGAAAGGAACATTGGTGGTGTTCATCTCTGAAGGACAACTGAACCTAGCCGTGGAGTGTATAAACTCACTTGACTTTTCCCAAACACTAAATTTAATATGGCAAATCCATCAGCATGACCAAAAGTTTGGTCTTTCTGTTGTAACCATTACAACAACAAGTAATATATTATTTGAAAGAGAGAAAAGCAAGCTCTGGTTTGTGTCTTCACAGAGGGCAACATGAATAGACTCCAACTCACACAGTTATTGTTTGATTGACATGTGGATTTAGCCAATAATTCAGCTTCCTGTGTCCGTGTCCATTCTGGTCCCGACTCTCATCCAGAGACAATCCATGTCAAAGTCCCCTTGTGTCACTGCAGATGAGTTGTCATGACAACAAAAGATGGTTTGCCCACAACATTAATATCTAGGGAGATATGTACTGAATGTCAGAGCTTTTGTTTTTTGTCAGTGTGTGTAAATGCATGTGTGTGTGTGTGTGTGTGTGTGTGTGTGTGTGTGTGTGTGTGTGTGTGTGTGTGTGTGTGTGTGTGCGTATGTTTGTAGGTCTGTGTATCTTCGAAAGTGCATTGAGAGTGCTGCAATTGGTGTTTGCCCTGTCCTCTTCAAAAAAATGATCTTTGGTCTTTTTTCCAAGCAGGTGTTGTTATTGGCTATATCTAAAGTGTGGGTCACACCATTTAAAAAGTGAAGACACAGTCCGCAGCTTTGCATATGTTGGGGTTTGTTTGTCTCAGCGCACTGGTCTGTGTGGGATTTGATTGTTGACACTTCATAGATTACCTTCTTGGCAGTTTCTCTCTCTCTCTCTCTCTCTCTCTCTCTCTCTCTCTCTCTCTCTCTCTCTCTCTCTCTCTGTCTCTCTCTCTCTCTCTCTCTCTCTCTCTCTCTCTCTCTCTCTCTGTCTCTCTCTCTCTCTCTCTCTCTGTCTCTCTCTCTCTCTCTCTCTCTCTCTCTCTCTTCTCCTCTACCTCTTTCTCACACTGCATACCTGCATGTAGACATTTAAATCTTTTAGCAAAACTTTATAACCTCTACATGTTTCCAGAATCTTATTTTCCAGAATCTTTAAAGCCAAAAACGACTCTATGACCTAACTTAAAGACTAATGCCTTTTGTTTACGGAAGTGGAATTGTCAAACAGGTTAATGGAGGCAGTGAGTAGTTGTAGTAAACATGAATGTAAGTGAAAGCAGAGAAGAAATCAAAGTGCTGTAGAGATGCTAGTGGCGGTCAGTGCTGTTTAACATAAGATAGGACAATTTTTTCTATTTATTTATAAGTATTGCCTTATTTCTATTAATTCATATTGGATGACTGTCATTCATATTCCATTCACCCAGCTCAATATAACATCAATAGGTTTAGGCTACTACATGATACAAACATTTTCCCTACACCCATCATGAGGTTGCTACAACCAAGCCTATGATTAAAAGTTTATAACGCAGGTACACAGGTTGAGAGACAAATGTGAGTTATCAAGGTAACAGATAGTGACACATACAATACCACCTTGCACTTTCTTGCCTGCATCTAGCTGATCTAGAGTGTAATTATTTGTCCAAACAGTTGCAAAACGTTCAACGAGAGTTTCTACTGGACAAATTCACGTAGGTCCAACCCCGTTTCGTTCCGTTTGCTTCCGTTTAAGAAACATTTTGCTATTGAATCGGCGGAATGAATACACCCTTGATCACCAGCACACACAGTTCACTTTCATAGCAGCCACAATCAGCATCATCACATCTACCTGCTCTCCTTCTCTCACATTTTCCCTTCACTTGTTGACTTCAGTGCACAACACAATAGCTCTCTGTGACCAGGTGAAAAAACCTTTCCACGCCAAACCTTCACATCATAACTGCTAACCTCTACACACAGCCTACATGATTGTCACCATATTAACTAATGTCATAGTCAGCATTGCTACTAGAACTAACACGTTAGTAAACCCACAATCCAATCCATGTGTACAATCACGCAGTACAGTGTAAAGCAAGCAGTTTAGCAGTTACACCGGTTGGCCCTGGTGGCAATAAATAAATAAAACCCGAAGCTTAACTTGACTTGAAATAGTTGGAGTGTTGGATAGCCTTAGCCAGCTAGATAACATGAATAGCATTCCTCTCTGTTTGAGTCAGGTTGTTGAGTAGGCTAAATTAGCTGCATTAGCTAGCTAAGTAATTGAAAGTAAAAAAAATACAACAAAATATCGCTCTCTCTCTTCCTCTCTCTTTGTTGGTTCTTAATTTTTGAAGAAATGTATTTGTTCAAAACTATTCAAATATTGTCTTTCTCTCTCTTTGAGTCAGTTGCTCAACACAGCTAAGCTGTAGCTTATGCTTTCAATACTAGATTCGTTCTCTGATCCTTTGATTGGGGGGACAACATGTCATGTCATGCTGGAAGAGCTCTGATAGGTTGGAGGACGTCCTCCGGAAGTTGTCAGAATTACTGTGTAAGTCTATGGAAGGGGATGAGAACCATGAGCCTCCTAGGTTTTGTATTAAAGTCAATGTACCCAGAGGAAGATGGAAGCTAACTGTCCTCCGGCTACACCATGGGGCTACCCTACAGAGTGCTGTTGAGGCTACTGTAGACCTTCATTGCAAAACAGTGTTTTAATCAATAATTTGGTGACATGAATATATTAAGTGTAGTTTTATCTAAAAAATATAACATTTTTTATGTTTCGCTATTTAAAATGTTCTGAAATTCACTGATTAGGATGGTCTTCCCCTACCTCCCCCGAGGAGCCTCCACCGCGAGATGCAGTCACACGGCCAGATGTGTATCAGAGATGTAATAACAAGATTATCGTGATTGGCTGTATGAAATAAACATGGCGTCAGCCAACGTTGCACCTGGGAGACTAACCATCAGAGTACTGATTACAGAAAGACCAGAGACCACGCAACATCACCTCTCATCTACTTTTCTTTCCCTCTCTCTCTTTCTCCCTCTATCCATCTGTTTCTCTTTCACTCCTTCTCTGACTGTCTCTCCATCCCCTTCTTCCCCCTTATCTCTACCCCTCTCTCCCTCTCCTGTCTCTCTCTCTCTCTCTTCATCAATCTCTCCCCAGGGTCTAGCCCACCCGTTCATACTAAATATATACTCTCCCTCTCACTCTTTCAACAGGTTGAATAAATTGAACTGCACTCTTCAGTATTTCACCAGACAAATCACACGAGACTTGCTCCCACCCTCCTCTTCATTATCCATTCTTCCTCTCTTCTCTTTTTTAACAGCTCTTCAGCTCTTTCCCTCCTTCTTCTGTCTAGCGCTTTACTCATCGCTAAGCCTTAACCAGCGTTAAAGTGCAGAGCTGGAACAGTGGCTTGTGTTTGTTTGATGTATCCCTCTCGACCTGTAGGGTACACCCACAATCACACACATTGACAGTTGCATATACACACGCATGTACACACACACACACAGATTAAGGCACTGGTTATTTAATTAAGAGCACCACACTGGAACAGCAGTCACATATGTTAACATTGTAGCGTGCAAATATACACACATCCCTCCCTAGACATACACAATCACACACACCCAGCACAGGGGTATTTCATTGAGTCAGGAAGTCAAAGCCGTCCAAAGTTGGCTGTAATAATCCATTAGTTCTGTTCTATGCTGATTCGGGGCGTTAAGCCTGTACAATTATTCAAATCTGGGCTTTTAGTTGCAGCACACCTCTCTCCATGGGGCTGTGGTTCTGTAATCTTGCCTTTGGCCCTGCATTTCAAATGGCCTTAACTCCCATAAGGAATGCATATGAAGAGTAGCACTAGTGGCTAATCTGCCTGTTTAAGTTGCTGAAACTTACACCTGTCATGTTGTCTCGCGCCAGGCCTTGTGGCTGCTGATAGCCGGACAGCAAATCCACCACCATACTTCCCCTTTTTTCATGATCATCCTGTGGAGAAAAGGAGTCCCCCTTCTTTATACGTTCTTCTCCTCCCCCTGTCCTCGCTGTCATACTTTCAAACTCGGGGAGACGATAGATTGAGTCCCCTGGCTGATTGTGTGAGCTCGCCACCGCTGTGACGCAGGTCATGTCAAGGAAACGTAATTTGAGTCGCCCATAATCTGACAACTCCCGAGCTGAGGATTGTGTGTATGTATACACAGAGAGCTTTAGGGAAGAGAGAGAGAGAGCAAGAGAGAGAGAGAGGGGGGGGGGGTGGAGTGAGAGGGAGAATAGGCAGTCAGAAAAACTTGAAAAGCCAAAGTTGCTTTAGTTAGAAAGGCTGTCACTTTATTTTGAATGTGATTGTCCAATTCGTCTTTGCAAATGGGAGTTGAGTTCCCTGTGTTGATGAAGAGGGTTCCCACCCTCTGTGTTTTGGCATCCAAGTCAGCATGTGTGTATGTGTGTATGTGTGTATGTGTGTTTGTGTGTTTGTGTGTGCGCTGAGTATGTTTTGTATGTTTTTGAGCTCAGGGACGCCGTGTTAACTTCACATGGCCGCATGCACACAGACACACACACACACACACACACACACATGCATTTGTAGGGCTGGGACAGCGATCAGCTCAGGACAGCTGCACAGCAGCCCCAGGTAACATGGAGCTTGTAGCACCTCAAAGCGATAGGGGACCGCTGTCTCTCCGACATCTGTCTCCACACACTCACACACACATACTGTTCTAAAATGCTTTTTTGGCTATAACAAGCTTTTGTATGAGCTGGTAGCCATATGTTACCATAGGCTCAATAACATCCTACAAGTCTCACACTCCCCTGAGTTCAAATGGACACAAAACATGTGGATGTACTATCCTTTGGGAGGGTCTAGATGAGGAGTTTAGAGACTTTTTTCACTGTTTAGCTGGCAGGGTTTAGCTGTTGTAAGGCCATGTGCTGTTGGTTGCCAGGCTGTCAGGGCCTGGACGTTTACCCAGGCGAGGGACACTGCCAGCAGGCTAAGGCTGTACCCGCGGCCCAGGCTCGGGTGCGGCCTGGGAGGTTTAGCCCCAGTGGTGGATCTAATATCCATGCTGGCTGAACAGTGAGGGTACCATCTGGCTGGCTGTCCCTCTACGTCTGCAGTCTGTCCCCCTCAGCCATTTAGCCCTGTGTATGATTCACACACATTCATACACACAGACTTTGGGTATTTTGTTTTATGGTGTGATTGTGATCGTAACCTAATTACAACATTAGCTAATGTTCCGGGAATGTTCTTGGGTTGCTGTAACCCTTGTTCAGGTCCTGTTTAAGCCACAGGCCAACATGCTTTGAATTGTAATCCATAAACATATGTTTTCCAGGACTTGTTGTGTTCTTGTGTTGATCTGCTGTTATACCATAGTTATACTGTAGTTCTCAATCGTGTTTGCCTATAGGGCAGTAAAGTTGCTGATGTGGACATCGTGTGGGCGTTCTTTTAATAGATGGTTAACCAGAAGATTTTCCTTCATAATCCTTTCAACAAAGAAATTCCACCGCTGACCTCGGGAATTCTCAACATAGCCTCTGGCTCTCAGAAACAAAGTTTTGAGCCTGAGTAACCACAAAGTCTTGGCCATGTCTCTCACCGTGTGTAAAGTGTATGTACATTAGGCCATGTCTCTCACCATGTGTAAAGTGTATGTACATTAGGCCATGTCTCTCACCGTGTGTAAAGTGTATGTACATTAGGCCATGTCTCTCACCATGTGTACAGTGTATGTACATTAGGCCATGTCTCTCACCGTGTGTAAAGTGTATGTACATTAGGCCATGTCTCTCACCATGTGTACAGTGTATGTACATTAGGCCATGTCTCTCACCGTGTGTAAAGTGTATGTACATTAGGCCATGTCTCTCACCTTGTGTAAAGTGTATGTACATTAGGCCATGTCTCTCACCGTGTGTAAAGTGTATGTACATTAGGCCATGTCTCTCACCATGTGTAAAGTGTATGTACATTAGGCCATGTCTCTCACCGTGTGTAAAGTGTATGTACATTAGGCCATGTCTCTCACCTTGTGTAAAGTGTATGTACATTAGGCCATGTCTCTCACCGTGTGTAAAGTGTATGTACATTAGGCCATGTCTCTCACCGTGTGTAAAGTGTATGTACATTAGGCCATGTCTCTCACCGTGTGTAAAGTGTATGTACATTAGGCCATGTCTCTCACCGTGTGTAAAGTGTATGTACATTAGGCCATGTCTCTCACCGTGTGTAAAGTGTATGTACATTAGGCCATGTCTCTCACCATGTGTAAAGTGTATGTACATTAGGCCATGTCTCTCACCTTGTGTAAAGTGTATGTACATTAGGCCATGTCTCTCACCGTGTGTAAAGTGTATGTACATTAGGCCATGTCTCTCACCATGTGTAAAGTGTATGTACATTAGGCCATGTCTCTCACCATGTGTAAAGTGTATGTACATTAGGCCATGTCTCTCACCATGTGTAAAGTGTATGTACATTAGGCCATGTCTCTCACCATGTGTAAAGTGTATGTACATTAGGCCATGTTTCTCACCTTGTGTAAAGTGTATGTACATTAGGCCATGTCTCTCACCGTGTCTAAAGTGTATGTACATTAGGCCATGTCTCTCACCGTGTCTAAAGTGTATGTACATTAGGCCATGTCTCTCACCTTGTGTAAAGTGTATGTACATTGGGCCATGTCTCTCACCGTGTGTAAAGTGTATGTACATTAGGCCATGTCTCTCACCATGTGTAAAGTGTATGTACATTAGGCCATGTCTCTAACCATGTGTACAGTGTATGTACATTAGGCCATGTCTCTCACCATGTGTACAGTGTATGTACATTAGGCCATGTCTCTCACCATGTGTAAAGTGTATGTACATTAGGCCATGTCTCTCACCGTGTGTAAAGTGTATGTACATTAGGCCATGTCTCTCACCATGTATAAAGTGTATGTACATTAGGCCATGTCTCTCACCATGTGTAAAGTGTATGTACATTAGGCCATGTCTCTCACCGTGTGTAAAGTGTATGTACATTAGGCCATGTCTCTCACCTTGTGTAAAGTGTATGTACATTAGGCCATGTCTCTCACCTTGTGTAAAGTGTATGTACATTAGGCCATGTCTCTCACCATGTGTAAAGTGTATGTACATTAGGCCATGTCTCTCACCTTGTGTAAAGTGTATGTACATTAGGCCATGTCTCTCACCTTGTGTAAAGTGTACATTTTTTTCTCCCTTCTGTTAAATGTCAAGCTGAAAGCTCCTCTTTCCAGAACCAGCTATATCACGAGTTTTGGACCTTTATTGCACAAGTTACCACACAACTGCAAGATGACTGGTTCCAGCCCAACTATCCCCCCCCCCCCCCCCCCCCCCCCAAAAAAAAAAGCTCTACGCTGTTCTTGCATGGCTTCATAAATGGTAAAAAAAATGTAAATAATTAAATGCTTTCACAGAGACTCTTGTGTATCTTTTATTTAGATTTTTTAAAATCAGGATCCCCATTTGGTGGTGCACATGCAGCAGCTACTCTTCCAGGATCCAACTTGGACCAGTGTGCACACGCTGCACAGCAAGAAATGAGGTTGATGTACTCAATAGTGTCTTACAATAGAGAGTATTTCAGTCAAACCCTCACACACACACATCCTATCTGAGATGATAATCAGTGACAGTCCTTTCCCGGGCATGGAGAGTTCAGTGGTGCTGCGTGGGAGTACTGCACTGAGCTGATGGCTAGCGTGGTTTTGACAACTCTCTCTCATCTTTGTGTGTGTAGTACGCAGCTCTGTCGCTCTCACACAGCAACAAACATATACTCTCTCTCTCTCTCTCTCTCTCTCTCTCTCTCTCTCTCTATCCCCCCTCTCTCTCCTATCTATCAATTGAATTCAATAGACTTCAATAGTTATATTACTTACATTGTCAAAGTATACATATAATAAAAATGGTGGGACCAACAGAAATAATAATAGTAGTAGTGGAAATGGGATTACCATTAACAGCAATTACAACAACAATGTTAATGAGAATAACAATACATTAAAGCAATATAGTAGTAGACCAGTCTCAACCTGACTGAGAAGACCTTACCTGACACCATTTTACATTTTAGTCATTCAGCAGACACTCTTATCCGGAGCGACTTACAGTAGTGAATGCATACATTTCATTAAAAAAAAATGTCGTACTGGTCCCCCGTGGGAATCGAACCCACAACCGTGGCGTTGCAAACACCATCCTCTACCAACTGAGCCACACGGGACACCCTAGACCCACTTCAATTTGCTTACCGCCCCAATAGATCCACAGATGATGCAATGGCCATCACACTGCCCTATCCCATCTGGACAAGAGGAATACCTATGTCAGAATGCTGTTCATTGACTATAGCTCAGCAGTCAACACCATAGTACCCTCCAAGCTCATCATTAAGCTAGGGGCCCTGGGTCTGAACTCTGCCGTGTGCAACTGGGTCCTGGACTTCCTGACGGGCCGCCCCCAGGTGGTGAAGGTAGGAAACAACACCTCCACTTTGCTGATCCTCAACACTGGGGCCCCACAAGGTTGTGTGCTCAGCCCCCTCCTGTACTCCCTGTTCACCCATGACTGCGTGGCCACGCACGCCTCCAACTCAATCGTCAAGTTTGCAGACGACACAACAGTAGTAGGCTTGATTACCAACAATGATGAGACAGCCTACAGGGAGGAGGTGAGGGCCCTGGGAGTGTGGTGTCTCTCACTCAACGTCAACAAAACAAAGGAGCTGATTATGGACTTCAGGAAACAGCAGAGGGAGCACCCCCCTATCCACATCGACAGGACCGCAGAGGAGATGGTGGAAAGCTTCAAGTTCCTCGGCGTACACATCACTGACAAACTGAAATGGTCCACCCACACAGACAGTGTGACGAAGAAGGTGCAACAGCGCCTCTTCAACCTCAGGAGGCTGAAGAAATTTGGCTTGGTACCTAAAACCCTCACAAACTTTTACAGATGCAAAATTGAGAGCATCCTGTCGGGCTGTATCACAACCTGGTACGGCAACTGCACCGCCCGCAACTGCAGGGCTCTCCAGAGGGTGGTGCAGTCTGCCCAACGCGTCACTGGGGGCAATCTACCTACCCTCCAGGAAGGCCAAAAAGATCATCAAGGACAACAACCACCTGAGTCACTGCCTGTTCACCCCGCTATCATCCAGAAGACAAGGTCAGTACAGGTGCATCAAGAGAGACTGAAAACAGCTTCTATCGCAAGGCCATCAGACTGTTAAATAGCCATCGCTAGCACCTTAGAGGCTGCTGCCCTATATGCATAGACTTGAAATCACTGGCCACTTTAATAATGGAACACTAGTCACTTTAATAATGTTTACATATTTTGCAATACTCAAATCATATGTGTATACTGTATTCTATTCTACTGTATTTTAGTCTATAACGGTCTGACATTGCTCGTCCAAATATTTATATATTCTTAATTCCATTCCTTTGCTTTAGGTTTGTGCGTATTGTTGTGAAATTAGATAGATATTACTTGTTAGATATTACTGCACTGTTGGAGCTAGAAACACAAGCATTTTTCTACACCTGCAATAACATCTGCTACACATGTTTACGTGACCAATAACATTTTATTTTATTTTATTTGATATGACATGGTATGAAAGCCAAAACAAAACTAAATGGAAAATATTATTGACATTACATTGCACTTTTCACTGCCTGTCCCTCCCTCTCTCTCTCTCTCTCTCTCTTTCTCTCCTATGTATCTATCTATCTATCTTTCTCCCTCTCTCTCTCTCTCTCTCTCTCTCCTATTTATCTATCTTTCTCCCTGTCCCTCTGTCTCACTGTCTTTTTCTCTGAGTTCTAAGTCCTGTATCTAATGTTCTGGACCGCCAGCCAGTGTGTTCGGGTGCACGGTCCTTGTGGTGGTGTGTGGGTGGGCCTGGACAGGGTGCAGTACACCCAATGACTCATTAACTATATTCTCCCTTTTATAGTCTGTTCAGTAACAGAACACTAGACCATCTTCTCATTTCACATTCATCACAGATTCAAAGATGGGACATTCTTTTTTACAGAATGACCTTTAACCTTCATGGTTGGGTTTCCACTTTTCTTATTGACTTTTTCTTCTTCTTTCTGAGTAATGTCTGTGAAAATTGTGGTGGTTGTTTTCTTCAATATTTGTGTTTGTGAATTTTGAAGTCGAGGGGAAGCTCCTGTGTGACAGTTGCAGGACTAGATGATGGGGTTGAGGTTTACATCTAGTGGTGTTCGGTTGATGACCCTCTCTGCTGAGCATATCACCCAGGCACACAGGGAGATTGCCAGAGGTGACTGTCTCTCACTCTCTCGAAATCGTTAAACACTAGGCAAGGGCAGGGACTAGCGACAAGAGGTGGCTAACGTTTTAGTCTCTCTCCACTCTACCAACTCTCCGCCTCAACCGCCACTCTCATTCATTCATCTATCCTTCCTTTTCAGACCCCCTTAACCGATCAGTGAGTCTCTGTCTCAAACCTCTCTCTTCATTTATTGTCACTCTATACCGGGTGTTTTCTTAGACTGTGACCTCTGACCTTTGTGACTGTTGACCCTGCTGCTTGATTGTGCAATATCTTAAATGAATGGCTCTTCAAAGGAGCTCCACGTCCTGTAGTAGTACAGATTTTCAACTGCTCCAGGTCTTTGGCTAATATTCCCACATGACTATTATTTATGTGTTATCATATAATGGCTTAACTGCAGAAACAGCAGGGTATTTCTTTCCATGGAATGTACTGTACATGTGATTAAAGGCAGTGTGGGGACATACTATATGGGGGATCATAATCTGATCAGTGTAATGCCAGGGCATGATGATCGTCCAACGGACTGAGACGGCAAACGTTTCCTCCCCACACACTGGAATCAAATGGTGCAAAGCCTGGAGCATATAGGCTTTCAACACGCTCATTCCCCTCTGTATTTTCCTAGCTCCATAGCTGAGAACTGACTTCCTGTTTTATATACATTGAGTGGACACATGCCAAATTGGGGGGAACCAACCTAGATCGAGAGAGCGCGAGGGGCCTTGTCAAAATCCATACGTCTGAAATGTTTCAGAACATTGACCAAGACCGGATGGGGTGGTGTGGGGAAGGGGGTGGACTGTTGCTTCTACTACTGCTACTACAGCCCCTCGTCTATTCCCTTGGAGAGAGAGTGCAAGAATGTATGAGTTAAGCAACTCGCCCAGCGAGAGAGAGATCCTCCCCAACGCACTTCTATGTCCATACTATTATCAATTGTTCACGTCCAATTGCCCTGTTATGGTAATCATCAGAAGCCCACCATGGGCTGATTACTCACAGCTGACTTCAGAGGGGCCTGCTTCACACTCTCACCGTTCTCCTGCTGGCTCTTTATGCACTATTAACCCATTCCTGCTTATTAATTCCCTCCCAGTCATTCCTGAGCGGCCACTCCATGATATCTGTCATCATTCCATGCCTATTAGCAGGACGGCCACCACCATAGTCCTGTTTTCTGCTCTGCTCTTGAAGGAAATTAAATGGTTTGAGTGCTGTGCATAGAGAAAAGAGCAATTTAGGTTCCATGTATACAAAGCCATCTTGGAGTTGTTAGGTATTTTTCATATTAGCAGTTGCCCAAGTTAATTTTCTGAATGTCTTTTGTGGCTAAATGCTCACGTGAAGGTGTCTGTAAAAGGCATTTCAATGACTTTCTATAATTTTTTATCTTGTTTTTTGGTGGCAGCTCAGTGGCCACCAGGCTTATTTCAACAGTGTAAAGGCCATTTGCAAGGTTATTGAGAATTTGTTGTCCTTTGAAATCATCTGTACTCATAAGTCTGCTCTTTAAAGCCTATATATAGATGGGGATTGTCCCTGAGTGCTTTTGGTTCCACTGCCGTAAATCCTAATGTTGCGCTAGCTCCTGGAATCAGTTCAGGAATATTCCTCACAGTGTTCTTTGGCAACTAGCTAGTCTCTGGAATACCCACCATGAGAGAGCTGTGGTTTGGAGCTTCTAGAGACATGTGAGGGAATGTGGGCACTCGCAGGACTAAACCTCACTCACTGTCTCCGGTTTCTCTGTTACCACATGAAAGACCAGCGGTAGCCCTGAGTGTGGTCTTTTTGATGAAGTCTCCAACTGACATTTGGATAGTCTCGATGGACACAGCTCAATCAAGCAATCAGTCAAGTAATATTTATGTAGACGTTTTTTATTATATACACTATATATACAAAAGTATATGGACACCCCTTCAAATTAGTGGATTTGTCTATTTCAGCCACACCCGTTGCTGACAGGTGTATAAAATCGAGCACACAGCCATGCAATCTCCATAGACAAACATTGGCAGTAGAATGGCCTTATTGAAGAGCTCAGTTACTTTCCAACAAGTCAGTTCGTCAAATTTCAGCCCTTCTACAGCTGCTCCTGTCAACTGTAAGTGCTGTTATTGTGAAATGGAAACATCTAGGAGCAACAACAGCTCAGCCACGAAGATGTAGGACACACAAGCTCACAGAACAGGACCGCTGAGTGCTGAAGACCCTATCGTGTAGAAATCAGCTGTCCTCAATTGCAATACTACCGAATTCCAAACTTCCTCTGGAAGCAACAATAACTATTCCTCGAGAGCTTCATGAAATGGGTTTCCATGGACGAGCAGCCGCACACAAGCCTAAGATCACCTTGCGCAATGCCAAGCGTCGGCTAGAGTGGTAAAGATTGCCGCCATTGGACTCTAGAGTAGTGGAAACGCGTTCTCTGGAGTGATGAATCACCCATCACCATCTGGCAGTCCGACGGATGCATAGTGCCAACTGTAAAGTTTGGAGGCAGGAGGAATAATGGTTTGAGGCTGTTTTTCATGGTTCGGGCTAGGCCCCTTAGCTCCAGTGAAGGGAAATCTTAACGCTACAGCATACAATGACATTCCAGACGATTCTGTGCTTCCAACTTTGTGGCAACAGTTTGGGGAAGGTCCTTTCCTTTTTCAGCATGACAATGCCCCTGTGCACAAAGGTCCATACAGACATGGTGTGTCGAGATCAGTGTGGAAGAGCTTGACTGGCCTGCACAGAGCCCTGACCTCAACCCCATCGAACAGCTTTGGGATAAATTGTAACGCTGACTGCGAGCCAGGCCTAATCTCCCAGCATCAGTGCCCGATCTCACAAATGCTCTTGTGGTTGAATGGAAGCAAGTCCCCGCAGCAATGTTTCAACATCTAGTGGAAAGCCTTCCCAGAAGAGTAGAGGCTGTTATAGCAGCAAAGGGGGGACCAACTCCATATTAATGCCCATGATTTTGGAATGAGATGTTCGACGAGCAGGTGTCCACATACTTTTGGTCATGTAGTGCATATATAGATATATATATATATATATATTTTGGGGGGGAGTTGTTTTTTTCTTTTTGCATTTGCCATAAAGTGCTTAACAGCAACCTGGGCCTAAACCTCCAAAAGTGTAGGACAGTTGCAAGGAAAGCTTTGCACACAAATCACATGGGGAAACATTCCAGACGACTTATGCACTTAGGAGGTTTGAAGGTAATGGAAAAACTGAACACTCTAAAACACAGGCGCACAGACAATGTCCAATTTCTGTAAGTCAATACCTTTGGAATCTATGGTCTACTCCCAGTTCATTCCAACTTACTGCTACAGACTTATGTCACGGCACTGCCGAAACCCTCTCCTCTCTCCCCTCCCCTCTCATCTTATTCAATCCTATCCCTGACGATTTGGCATTCACACCAATTTGCCATTAACAACACCTGCTAATAACTCCAGCTTTTATTGCATTAGCTATCAACTGTTCCACGGTGGAAGTCATAGCCTAGTGCTCCACGCTACATTGCGAGCCCCCTTTGATTTCCAGTTGCATATATCAACCTGCAATTATAGGACCTGGTCTGGAAACTGTCAAGCATGACTGCGGCGGTATTGGAATTATTGCAATTACACCCAGGTAATTGACCCGCCATCGGTGAAGATGTTAAATGGTGTGTCTGCCGTGTAAGTCCATGTCAGGAACCATCTCATTCCACTTTCCCTCTCAGTGTGACACACTGTATGAAATTGTAGTTGTACAGCAATGAAACATTGTTATAGGACTGGTGAACATACATACTTTGCATTGTGGGACTACAGTGGAAAAGTATGGAGTACCTGGTAGGTTAAGTTAGCCCGGCTAACATGCTAGCTGGAATCCCCTGCCATTAACCTCTGTATTGTCTTTATATAGCGGTAGATGATGAGTCAATTACACTGTTATTTATTATTTAAACCTGAAACCTGAGGTTCTCCTCTCTGCTCATTGCAGGCTAACAGAAGGTGAACATTAGCTTAGCTTAGTGTATTCTCTGTGATGACAAGGGTTATCTGTAGCAGCTGTCTATCTAGTGTTTTCCCTGAATCCTTTCAGTCCAGTGCTGCTGTCTGGTCTGGGCCAGTCCTCGCTACCATCAGGCAGTGCAGTGCAAGACAGCAGCTGCTGCTCGCACATTCACAGCAGCCATTGTTGATTCCTCCCTCATCACCTCAGTGTGCTCATATAGATAGATAGCGGAAAGAGCGGGAGAGAGAGGATGGGGGAAGAGTAGAACGAGGGATAGAGAGAGAACGAGACTGAGGTTGAGAGAAACAGTGAAGCAGCTATAGTAAGCGAAAGAGTGAGGGCGAGTGAAATCGAGATATAGAACGTGAGAGAGCGAGAAAGAGATAGAGAGGGAGGGGAGGAGTGGGCCACTGAGCCAATCACGTGCGTCTTCGTCTCATCTGAATTAAGCTGTGCAAAACAGGCCCCGGGGCTGGTTGCTAAGCAGTGAGATGGGCTTGGTGATTTCCACAGAGACAGTGTGGCAAGAGCTTTCTGATGGCCTGAACCACACAACCCATAATGAGCGCTCTCACGCATTAACCACGGCAACAATAGAGATCCAAATAATGCGGTGCATACACCCTCACAGTAATGTGTGATATGTATAATACATGTTATGTGCGAGAATTACATAGATATTTTCCCTATGTAGTAATATTGATATTGACCTTATAAGCTGATTTAATAAAATGTGTTAGACACATACATTCATGTCCGAGAACCTGTATATTCAAAGATTTATTTGGTGTTTAAATTCTTATATTTTGAGGTTTGGTTCGTGATATTCAGTGCTACTCCAGTTCATTCCTCTTTGTTAGCCTGTCTGGCCAAAGGAGGCCACAATTTGGCTATTTTGCTAATTGTCGCCATAGCGACATGTTGGTAAACTTGGTTGCCGTGACAGCGGGGGTCTTGTTTGTTTCCTGAGAGCTCTTGAGATGTGGGTGTAGAAGGGCATTTTCCCCGGGTTCTGTTTTGGGTTGGCTGAGGAAGCTGTTTGACCTTTTGTTTTAGGAGTTGGGAGAAGCCAAACAAGCCAAGTCTGTAGGTCTGTCAACAAACACTTAACGGTCTGGGAGGAGAGGAAATGAAATGAGGACCCTCCAGGCCGGGCCAAACGCTATTCATTTTAGAGTGTTTGTGAGCAAGCATGCCACTGGATGCTTCAACAGGCCATATAAATAATGACAAAAGTGTATCAATTCACCAACTTAATCCATTTCTTCTAGGTTGTTTGTGGATGAGTTTTGTTACTACAGTTTAATGTAAAGGTTAAGTGAAACATGAATAAAAGATCATGTATCAGCTCTTTTCTTGTTTCCTGGAAATTCATTGTCCTTGTCATTTGGAAACGTCCAAATTGGCAATGTAAAGGCATGATAAAGTAGGGCTAGTCTGTGTGTGTGTGTGTGTGTGTGTGTGTGTGCGTGTGTGTCACGCCCTGACCTTGGAGATCCTTTATTCTCTATTTTGGTTAGGTCGGACTGTGACTGGGGTGGGCATTATAGTTTCATTATTTCTAGGTTTGTTTGGTATGGTTCCCAATCACAGGCAGCTGTCTATCGTTGTCTCTGATTGGGGATCATATTTGGCCAGCTTTTTCCCACCTGTTGGTTGTGGGATCTTGTTTTTGTTTAGGTGCCTATTTGCACTTCACTGTCTTCACGTTTCGTTTGTTCATTTATTGTTTTTGTATTTTGCTAAGTTTCACATTATAATAAAGATGTGGAACGCTACTCACGCTGCGCCTTGGTCCAATTATTACAACGACCGTGACAGTGTGTGTGCGTGTGTGTGTGTGTGTTGCACTGTGATGAGTGATGCTGTGGCATTCTAGAGTGAGTGTAACACAGTTAGACATTAGAGCCTGCAGGCAAACAAAACGTCATAATTCTGATTCATGGCTTTAAACTCATCCCAATACTACAACAAGTACCCATGCTTGTTTTCTCCACCCCTTTCACTATTATAGAATTCAATATATATTATCTATATTATTATTATAATCCAATGTATAATTAAACATATTATATAATTGAATAATCATACAGGATACTACTTCAACATAGTGCGTGATCCACAGCAATCAGCCGACACAAATGCATACTGTGTGAATGCGCTATTCATTTCTTAAATACCGCAACAGTACATTACCGGTGGGTATTTCTAACGCCTACTTTATTCTGTATTCCTTCATCGATAACAAAAGCCACAGCAATCCTAGGTAATTAAAAAGAAATGAAAATGAAACAGAAAATGAAGAACATTGCATTGGACTGACAGCATTGACAGTGGCCCATTATATGAAGCCAATTAGCTGCTGCCATAGAAGGCGACTGTGGCTATTTTTCTTGTTTAACTTGTTAGAGGGGTGCTCACTCATTTCAAACCTTAGCTAATTACTTTAAAACCCAAATCAAAGTGGCCACTATCTGGTATCATTGCCCCCTCATCTCGGAATTTAATTAGGCATTCATTGGTTTGAATAAAATAGCCATTTTGGATGAGAAACATTGTTAATAAAGCTCGCTGATCGTGTGTCTTAATCAGTAGTGTAGAAGGACCAGGACAGGTTATTCCTAAGCAGTTCAATCCTCTACAAGCGTCATAACAGTGACATACTGTAAGAGGCCTTTAGAAGGTCAAAGTACTGGGTTGGCTGTTCTATAACATGAATAAGGACTCCGTGAATACTCAACACAATCTCCTGTGCTTCCTAGCTCCACTGAGAACACATTTGGAAGACAGTGAAAACATTCCATTTTCAAGTTGATGAAAACTGTATTGGAAAACAGGATTTGTTCCTGCCGTTTTGTGTTGGTAATGAAGTCACTAGGGGTGTTGTGAGTGGCAATGCAATTGTTCTTAAGTCCATCTCAGACTGTTAAACATTGTTGTTTCAACTGAATATTATTAAGTAACTGGTTCCACAGACTTTTTTTTGTTTACTCAACTTTTCGTTCAGTGTCACCTGAACCTAACATGATTAGTTGGCCCAAACTTAACTCCAACATGAGAAAATGTAGGCAAAGATTGATTGTCAACTTAAAATGATGTGTTTGCTCAAATTGTCTCATATGTTCATTCAACTAGAAAAATATTATTTGGGCGTCTTACCTATAAAAAGAGGACTGTGGAACTAGTTACACACACTGCTTTTGCAATTCAACGATTTCGACTTACATATTTGACACACAATTACATTGTGCATGTTCATTTATACAGTAATTACTACTCAACATCATTTGAACAAGCACTTGGTTCAAAGCATTTCAAACTGCCTGCTACTCCACCATGTCTGTGTCAATAACTGAGTTCACCTGTATTGCTACACTTTGCGCTTCAAAGTAAATCTTAGCTCCGTTAAAAGTACACTCAATAAAAACCATTTTATTTATCATAGTGATTAAGGAGTAACATTAAAACAGAGTAATATGCCACAGCAACATTAGACAACTATACTAAAAAAAAACTCTAATTGCTTACATATGTAAATCAAATCCATGATAAGAGAATAGTCTAATTAACTGATAGCTGACACAGACATGGTGGCCTAGCAGGAAGATCAGAATGCCATGAACCAAGAGGTTGTCAGTTCAAATCCCAGGTGAGGACATGTTGAATAATAATGACTGTGTAAATGAACATCCACAATTTAATAATCTATGTAAGCAAGTTTCAAATATGTAAATGTTCTATGTTAAACTGTTTGTGTAACCAGTTACACAGTATTCTTTGCCTAAGTTGGAGCTTTGGGCCAACAATTTGGTTTAGTTCAGGTAACATTTGCTCTGAAAAGTTCAGTAAACCGAAAAAAGGCTGTGTAACCAGTCACTTAATAATAATTAGTTGAAACAACTACTATATTTTTACAGTGTGAGCTGTAGAGGCTGAGATCTAGTTTGTAAAGTGGAGACTTCAGATGTAATGAGACCTATCTGAGTTTGTGGTCTCTGTGCTTCAATGCTACCCAGCAGATTGTGTGTGCATAAACATATTTGTCAGAAGGTCTAGTATCTGTGGAGATAATGCCCTTCATGTCATCACTGTGTCCTCACCCAGGACCATCGGAACAACAAGTTTCCCTGCTAGCCAATCAGATGTGTTTGTTTGGCCCCACACCTCCTTGCAGCCTCTATCTAATTGGTCACTGGTGAGTTCCGTGCTCTCTCTTAGAATGCTGATGACCGTGGATGAACTGGACCCTATGACTCTCTAGTGATCAGAATGGAATTTCAAACACCCCCTCTAAAACACACCCCGCCATAAAAAAATAACAGACACATACTAAAGAAGTGGTAAGGTAATATCTCATCATTATTGAAGGCTGACCTTGAACCCTGACCTTCACCTCTGTATTTTGCTACCTGCTGAAGCCAGGTAAACAGGGGACTTTGTTTTCATTATGATTGGGGAGGGAAGGAGTGCTGTACCTTGGACTAAACGCCTCATTCGTGGCAATGGAATGGGCTGCAGTACAGTAGATCAGTGTTTCTCTGTTGATCCTGGTCAAATTCTACCTAAGCAGTAATTTAACAGTCATTGGAATAACTGCTGAAAAACGCTGCAAATCAACTCTTGTAGAATAATTCCTAAGACTGATTAATTGCTGGGAACGATTCAAATAGTTAGGATAGATGTAGTTGTAGTGAAAAATTGCTTACACAATGGATCCTTAGAAGAGGAGTTTAGACACAGACCTGAGTGTACCTGGGAAAGAGATGTGTTTTTATCTGTGCCTGATGTGATGGGACAGGGAGGGTTTTGAGAGTGATGGAGAGTCTTGTTTTCTCAGTGTCTGTGAACTCTATCGACCTGGACCTTCTCTCTGTTGCTCTTGGCCTCCGACACTGGACAATGGCAGTGCAGAGAGACACACACAGGCCGTTTTTCACAAATTCTTTCCGATCATTATGATGGCAGAGCTAGGAGAGCGAGATGGGAAGGAAGGAGGGAGGGAAGGAGGGAGGGAGGGAGGGGCCACACTAGGGGGAAATAGAGTTTTAGCTCAGGTCAGTTCAGTAGAGAGAAAAGGGGGCGGGTGAAGGAAAAGCTCCTGACAACAAGCCTTTCATTAGACCTCCCACTCCTACTGTGTTGGCAGGTAGCCTAGCGGTTAAGAGCATTGGGCCAGTAACTAAAATGTGTATAGTTTGAATCCCTGAGGTCACTATGTGAAATATCTGTTGATGTGCCCTTGAGCGAGGCACGTATCCCAAGTTGCACTGGATAAGAATGTCTGCTAAATGACTAAAATGTAAATCTACTCCAGTAGATGTTGTTCCTTGTGTCAACCTGTTACCACCATAATGACAAGTATTAGAGAGTCTGTTCATAGTCACTGCAAATTCCTTGTGCTTTTATCAGTGGAGCTGTAGAAGGCAGGAGGTGTGTGTGTGTGAGCCTGGACTCTGTAGAGCATCACCTGAGAACAGCAAGCTCCTCCATCACGCTGTCGGCCACACAAAGCTGTGATGTCACTGCCCGCCAGCCGCCACAAAGGGGTTAACTCCTGGGTGGGTCCCACTCCTGACAGGGGAGCACTGTTGCTCACTTATCTTTTTAATTAGCTTTCCAAGCCCCCCCCACCCATCCAAGCCCCCCTCTTCCAAGCCCCCCCACCCATCCAAGCCCCCCTCTTCCAAGCCCCCCCACCCATCCAAGCCCCCCTCTTCCAAGCCCCCCCCCCATTCTCCTCTCTCTCTCTCTCTCTCTCTCATCTCAAATCTCTCTCTCTCTCTTCTCTCGCTCTCCTCTCTCTGTTTCTCT